>NW_026019837.1:0-60172 GCF_900185275.1 Solanum verrucosum | reverse complement strand
TTCCGATCCCATTTTTGCCAAAATTTTACCTGGAGGTCCGTTAAGACCTTATCTATGGAGCCAGTTGGCCCTCACGGCCAAAATGGCCCATTCTCAAGGTCAAACGAGCCCTAGAGCAGGTAAACTCCCAATTTTACCAATTTTGTTTGCTATAGTCCATGGATATTTGGTGATCCAAAATTCCGATGTCATTTTTGCCAAAATTATACCTGGACGTCTGTTAAGACCTTATCTATGGAGCCAGTTGGCCCTCATAGCCAAAATGGCCCATTTTCAAGGTCAAACGAGCCCTCTAGCAGGTAATCCCTTCATTTTACAGATTTTTGTGTGCTATAGTCCATAAATTTTTTGGTGATCCGGAATTTGATGTCATTTTTGCCAAAATTATACCTCGAAGTCCGTTAAAACCTTATCTATAGAGCTAGTTGGCCCTCACAGCCAAAATGGCCCATTATCAAGGTCAAACAAGCCAAACCCCCCATTTTACAGATTTTTGTGTGATATAGTCCACAGATTTTTTGGTGATCCGGAATTCCGATGTCATTTTTGCCAAAATTATACCTCGAAGTCCGTTAAGACCTTATCTATGGAGCCAGTTGGCCCTCACGGCCAAAATGGCCCATTATCAAGGTCAAACGAGCCAAACCCCCCATTTTACAGATTTTTGTGTGCTATAGTACACGAATTTTTTGGTGATCCAAAATTCCGACCTCATTTTTGCCAAAATTTTACTTGGACGTCCGTTAAGACCTTATCTATTAAGCCAGTTGTCCCTCACGACCAAAATGTCCTTTTTTCAAGGTCAAACGAGCTCTAGAGTAGGTAAACCTCCTATTTTGCCGACTTTCGTGTGCTATAGGTCACCATCTTTTTTGGTGATAAAGAATTCATACCTCATTTTTGCCAAAATTTTATCTGAACGTCCGTTAAGACCTTACCTATAGATCCAGTTGGCCCTCACTGCAAGAATTTCCCATTTTCAAGGTCAAACGTGCCGTAGATCAGGCAAAACCTCTATTTACCAATTTTCGTGTGCTATAGTCCACAGATTTTTTGGTTATCCGGAAATCCAACCTCATTTTTGCCAAAATTTTACCTGGACGTCTGTTAAGACCATTCCTATAGAGCCAGTTGGCCCTCATGGATAGAATGACCCATTTTCAAGGTCAAACGAGCCCTAGAGCAGGTAAATCCTCTATTTTACCAATTTTCGTTTGATATAGTCTACAGATTTTTTGGTGATCCAGAATTCTGACCTCATTTTTGCCAAAATTTTACCTGGACGTCCGTTAAGACCTTATCTATGGAGCTAGTTAGCCCTCACGGCCAAAATGTCCCATTTTCAAGGCCAAATGATCCAGAATTCCGACTTAATTTTTGCCAAAATTTTACTTGGACTTCCGTTAAGATCTTATCTATAAATCCAGTTGACCCTCACGGCCAAAATGGCTCATTTTTAAGGTCAAACGAACCTAGAGCAGGTAAACACCCTATTTTACCGATTTTCATGTGCTATAGTCCACAGATTTTTTGGTGATCCAAAATTCCGACTACATTTTTTCCAAAATACTACCTGGACGTCCGTTAAGACCTTATCAATGGGGCCAATTTGCCCTCACGGCCAAAATGGACCATTTTCAAGGCCAAATGAGCCCTAGAGCAAGTAAACCCCACATTTTACTTATTTTCGTGTGCTATAGTCCACAGATTTTTTGGTGATCCAGAATTCCGACCTCATTTTTGCTAAAATTTTACCTGGACGTCCGTTAAGACCTTACCTATGGAGCCAGTTGGCCCTCACGGCCAGAATGGCCTATTTTCGAGGTCAAACGAACCCTACAGAAGGTAAACCCTCCATTTTACCTATTTTTGTGTGCTATATTCTATAGATTTTTTGGTGATCCAGAATTCTGACATAATTTTTGCTAAAATTATACCTGGACGTCCGTTAAGACTTTATTTATGGAGCCAGTTGGCACTCACGGCCAAAATTACCCATTTTCAAGATCAAATGAGCCCTAGAACAGGTAAATCCCCATTTAGCCAATTTTCGTGTGCTATAGTTCACCATCTTTTTTGGTGATCCAGAATTCCGACCTCATTTTTGCTAAAATTATACCTGGACATCCGTTAAGACCTTATCTATGGATCAAGTTGTCCCTCATGGCCAAAATGGCCCCTTTTCAAGGTCAAACGAGCCCTCGAGCAGGTAAGCCCCCTATTTTACGTATTTTCATGTGCTATAGTCCACAGATTTTTTGGTGATTAGAAATTTCGACCTTTTTTTTGCCAAAATTTTACCTGACGTCCGTTAAGACCTTATTTTTGGAGCTAGTTGGCCCTCACGACCAAAATGACCCATTTTCTAGGTCAAACGAGCGCTAGACCAGGTAAGCCCCCCATTTTACAAATTTTTGTGTCCTATAGTCCACAGATTTTTTGGTGATCCAGTATTCCAACCTCATTTTTGCCAAATTTTTACCTGGACGTCCGTTAAGACGTTATCCATTGGGACAGTTTGCCCTCACGTCCAAAATGGCTCATTTTAAATGCCAAATGAGCCCTAGACCAGGTAAATACCCCATTTTACCGATTTTTGTGTGCTATAGTCCACAGATTTTTTGGTGATCCTGAATTCTATCCTCATTTTTGCCAAAATTATACCTGGACGTCCGTTAAGACCTTATCTATGGAGCCAGTTGGCCCTCATGACCAAAATGGCCCATTTTCAAGGTCAAACGACCCCTAGAGCGGGTAAACCCCTATTTTACCAATTTTCGTCTGCTATATTCCACAGATTTTTTGGTGATCCAGAGTTCTGACCTTATTTTTTCCAAAAGTTTACCTGGACGTCCGTTGAAACCTTATTTATGGAGCCAGTTGTCCCTCACGGCCAAAATGGACCATTTTCAAGGTCAAACGATCTCTAGAGCAGGTAAAACCCCATTTTACCGATTTTCGAGTGCTATAGTCCACATATTTTTGTTGATCCAGAATTACGACCTCACTTTTACTAAAATTATGCATGGACGTCCGTTAAGACCTTATCTATGGAGCCAGTTGGCCCTCACGACCAAAATGGCCCATTTTCAAGGTCAAACGACCCCTAGAGCGGGTAAACCCCCTATTTTACCAATTTTCGTCTGCTATATTCCACGGATTTTTTTGGTGATCCAGAGTTCTGACCTTATTTTTTCCAAAAGTTTACCTGGACGTCCGTTGAAACCTTATTTATGGAGCCAGTTGTCCCTCACGGCCAAAATGGACCATTTTCAAGGTCAAACGATCTCTAGAGCAGGTAAAACCCCATTTTACTGATTTTAGTGTGCTATAGTCCAAGGATTTTTTGGTGATCCGGAATTCCGACTGCATTTTTGGCAAAATTTACCTGGACGTCTATTAATACCTTATCTATGGAGCCAGTTGGCCCTCACGGCCCAAATGGCCCATTTCAACGTCAAACGATCCCTATAGCTTTCAAAGTCGCAAGAACAGCTTCTTGGCTGCACTTTCTTATTCTGTTTTTGCTGGTCTATTTTTGTTTTTCTTTTTGTTTTTAGTAATTGCTTTTTAGAGTTGGGCTGGAGTCACTTTTGGACTCAAGTCTTTAAGTTTGGCTCTCTTTATAATAAATGGGCTCCACCCAATCTTTTGATTTTAAAAAAATAAATAAAAATATAATACTCACTTTGTTTCAAAAAAAATAAATTCCGACCTCATTTTTACCAAAATTATACCTGGACGTCCGTTGAAACCTTATCTATGGAGCCAGTTGGCCCTCACGGCCAATATGGCCCATTTTCAAGGTCTAACGAGCCCTAGAGCAGGTAAACCCCCCATTTTGCCGATTTTCGTGTGCTATATCACCATCTTTTTTCGTCATCCAGAATTCCTACCTCATTTTTGCCAAATTTTTACCTGGACATCCGTTAAGACCTTATCTATGGAGCTAGTTGGCCCTCACGGCCAAAATGACCTATTTTTAAGGCCAAATGAGCCCTAGAGAACGTAAACCCCCATTTTACCGAATTTTCGTGTGGTATAGTGCACAAATTTTTTGTTGATCTAGAATTACGACCTCATTTTTGCTAAAATTATACCTGGATGTCTGTTACGACCTTATCTATGGAGCCAGTTGTCCCTTATGACCAAAATGGCCCATTTTCAAGGTCAAACGAACCATACAGCAGGTAAACCCCCCATTTTGCCGATTTTCGTGGGCTAGAATCCACAGATTTTTTGGTGATCTTGAATTCTGACCTCATTTTTGTTAAAATTAAACTTGGACGTCCGTTAAGACCTTATCTATGGAGCCAGTTGGCCCTCATGACCAAAATGTCCCATTTTCAATTTCAAACGAGCCCTAGAGAAGGTAAACTCCCCATTTTGGCCGATTTTCATGTCTTATAGGTCACCATCTTTTTTGTTGATAAAGAATTCCTACCTCAATTTTTGCCAAAAATTTACCTGAACGTCCGTTAAGACCTTACTTATGGATCCAGTTGGCCCTCACGGCAAGAATTGCCCCTTTTTAAGGTCAAACGAGCCATAGAGAAGGTAAAACCCCAATTTTACCAGTTTTGTGTTTTACAGTCCACAGATTTTTGGTGATCCAGAATTCCGATCTCATTTTTGCCAAAACTTTACCTGGACGTCCATTAAGACCTTATCTATAGAGCCAGTTGGCCCTCACGGCCAAAATGGCCTATTCTCAAGGTCAAACGAGCCCTAGAGGAGGTAAACCACCTATTTTACCGATTTTCATTTGCTATAGTCCACGAATTATTTGGTGATCCAGAATTTCGACCTCATTTTTGCCAAAATTTTACCTGGACGTCCGTTGAAATCTTATGTATGGAGCCAGTTGGCCCTCACAGCCAAAATCACCCATTTTCAATGTCAAACGAGCACTAGAGTAGGTAAACCCCCAATTTTATAGATTTTCGTTTGCTATAGTCCACAGATTTTTTGGTAATACAGAATTCCGATCTCATGTTTGCCAAAATTTAAATTGGACGTCCGTTAAGACCTTATTTATGGAGCCAGTTGGCCCTCACGGCCAAAATGGCTAATTTTCAGGGTCAAACGAGACCTAGAGCGGGTAAACCCCCCATTTTACCGATTTTCATCTGCTATAGTCCACGGATTTTTTGGTGATCCAGAGTTCTGACCTTATTTTTGCCAAAATTTTACCTGGACGTCCGGTGAAACCTTATTTATGGAGCCAATTGTCCCTCACGGCCAAAATGGACCATTTTCAAGGTCAAACGATCTCTAGAGCAGGTAAAACCCAATTTTACTGATTTAGTGTGCTATAGTCCACAGATTTTTTGGTGATCCAAAATTTCGACGTCATTTTTCCCAAAATTATACCTGGACGTCCGTTAATACCTTATCTATGGAGCCAGTTGGCCCTCAAGGTCAAAATGACCCATTTTCAAGGTCAAACGATCCCTATAGCAGGTTAACCCCCCATTTTACTGATTTTCGTGTGCTATAGTCCACAGATTTTTTGATGATCTGGAATTCCGACCTCATTTTTACCAAAATTATACCTGGACATCTGTTGAAACCTTATCTATGGAGCCAGTAGGCCCTCACGGCCAATATGGCCCATTTTCAAGGTCAAACGATCCCTAGTGCATGTAAACCCCCCCTATTTTATAGATTTTTGTGTGCTATAGTCCACATATTTTTTAGTTATTCGGAATTCCGACCTCATTTTTGCCCAAAATTATACATGGACATCCGTTAAGACCTTATCTATGGAACCGGTTGTCCCTCACGACTAAAATGTCCCATTTTCAAGGTCAAACAACCCCTAGAGCAGGTAAACCCCCAATTTTGCCGATTTTCGTGTGTTATAGGTCACAATCTTTTTTGGTGATAAAGAATTCCTACCTCATTTTTGCAAAAATTTTACCTGAACATTCGTGAAGACCTAACCTATGGATCCAGTTGGCCCTCACGGCACGAATTACCCATTTTCAAGGTCAAATGAGCCGTGAAGAAGGTAATACCCCCATTTTACCAATTTTCGTGTCCACAAATTTTTTGGTTATCAGGAATTCCGACCTCATTTTTGCCAAGATTTTACCTGGACGTCTGTAAAGACCTTTCCTATAGAGCCAGTTGGCCCTCATGGCCAGAATGGCCCATTTTGAAGGACAAACGAACCCTAAAGCAGGTAAACCTTCCATTTTACCGATTTTTGTTTGCTATAGTCCACAGATTATTGGTAATACAGAATTCCGATCTCATTTTTGCCAAAATTTTAGTTGGATGTCCATTAAGACCTTATCTATGGAGCCAGTTGGCCCTCATGGCCAAAATGGCCCATTCTCAAGGTCAAACGAGCCCTAAAGCAGGTAAACCCCCCATTTTATTGATTTTTGTTTTGCTATAGTCCACAGATTTTTTGATGATCCATAATTCTGACCTATTTTTTTCCAAAACATTACCTGGACGTCCGTTAAGACCATATCTATGGGGCAAATTTGCCCTCACGGCCAAAATGGACCATTTTCAAGGCCAAATGAGCCCTAGAGCAGGTAATCCCCACATTTTACTTATTTTCGTGTCCTATAGTCCACAGATTTTTTGGTTATCCAGAATTCCCACCTCATTTTTGCAAATATTTACCTGGACGTCTGTTAAGAACTTACCTAAGGAGCCAGATGGCCCTCACGGCCAGAATGGCCTATTTTCGAGGTCAAACCAGCTCTAGAGAAGGTAAACCCTCCATTTTACCTATTTTTGAGTGCTATAGTGTATAGATTTTTTGGTGATCCAGAATTCCGACATACTTTTTGATAAAATTATACCTGTACGTCCGTTAAGACCTTATCTATGGATCCAGTTGGCCCTCACGACCAAAATTGCCCATTTTCAAGGTCAAATGAGCCCTAGAACAGGTAAATCTCCAGTTAGCCAATTTTCGTGTGCTATAGTTCACCATCTTTTTTGGTGATCTTGAATTCCGACCTAATTTTTGCTAAAATTATACCTGGACATCCGTTAAGACCTTATCTATGCATACAGTTGTCCCTCACGGCAAAAATGGCCCATTTTCAAGGTCAAACAAGCCCTTGACCAGGTAAGCCCCCCTATTTTACTTATTGTCGTGTGCTATAGTCCACACATTTTTTGGTGATCAGGAATTACGACCACTTTTTTGCCAAAATTTTACCTGGACGTCCGTTAAGACATTATCTATGCGTCCAGTTTGCCCTCATGTCCAAAATGGCTCATTTTCAACGCCAAATGAGCCCTAGAGCGGGTAAACCCCCCATTTTACCGATTTTGTGTGCTATAATCCACGAATTTTTTGGTGATCCTGAATTCTGACCTCATTTTTGCCAAAATTATACCTGGATGGCAATTAAGACCTTATCTATGGAGCCAGTTGGCTCTTATGACGAAAATGACCCATTTTCAAGGTCAAACGAGCCCTAGAGCAGGTAAACCCCCCATTTCGCCAATTTTCGTGTGCTATAGGTCACTATCTTTTTTGGTGATCCAAAATTCTCACCTCATTTTTGCCAAAACTTTACCCGGACGTCTGTTAAGACCTTATCTATGGAGCCAGTTGGCCCTCATTGACAAAATGGCCCATTTTCAAGGTCAAACGAGCCCTAGAACAGGTAAACCCCCATTTTACTGATTTTCGTGTGCTAGTCCACAGATTTTTTGGTGATCCAAAATTTCGACCTCCTTTTTGCCAAAATTTTACCTGGACGTCCGTTAAGTCGTTATCTATGCGGCCAGTTTCCATTCTCGTCCAAAATGGCTCATTTTCAAGGCCAAATGAGCCCTAGAGCAGGTAAACACCCCATTTTATCGATTTTTGTGTGTTATAGTCCATGGATTTTTTGGTGATATTGAATTATGACATCATTTTTGACAAAATTATACCTGGACGTCCGTTATGACATTATCTATGGAGCCAGTTGGCCCTCACGACCAAAATGGCCCATTTTCAAGGTCAAACGACCCCTAGAGCAGTTAAACCCACTATTTTACCGATTTTCGTGTCCTATATGTCACAATTTTTTTTGGAGATCCAGAATTCCAACCTCATTTTTTCTGAAATTTAACATGGATGTCCGTTAAGACCTTACCTATAGATCTAGTTGGCCCTCATGACCAGAATGGCCCATTTTCAATGTCAAATGAGACCTAGAACAGGTAAACCACCCATTTTACCTATTTTCGTGTGCTATAGTCCATAGATTTTTTGTTGATCCAGAATTCCGACCTCATTTTTTCTAAAATTTTACCTGGATATCCGTTAAGACCTTATCTATGGAGCTAGTTAGCCCTCACGGCCAAAATGTCCCATTTTCAAGGCCAAATGAGCCCTAGAGCAGGTAAATCCCCCATTTTACCGATTTTATGTGCTAGAATCAACAGATTTTTTGGTGATCCTGAATTCAGACCTCATTTTTAATAAATTAAACATGGACGTTCGTTAAGACCTTATCTATGGAGCCAGTTGGCCCTCATGACCCAAATATCCCATTTTCAAGTTCAAACGAGCCCAAGAGAAGGTAAACCTCCATTTTGCCGATTTTCGTGTCCTATAGGTCACCATATTTTTTGGTGATAAAGAATTCCAACCTCATTTTTGCCAAAATTTTACCTGAACGTCTGTTAAGACCATACCTATGGATCCAGTTGGCCCTCACGGTAAGAATTGCCCATTTTCAAGGTCAAACGAGCCGTAGAGCAGTTAAAACCCCCATTTTACCAATTTTTGTGTGCTACAGTCTACGAATATTTTGGTTATCCAGAATTCCGAACTCATTTTTGTCAAGATTTTACCTGGACGTCTGTTAAGACCTTTCCTATAGAGCTAGTTGGCCCTCAAGGCCAGAATGGCCCATTTTCAAGGTCAAACGATCCCTAAATCAGGTAAACCCCAATTTTACCGATTTTTGTTAGCTATAGTCCACAGATTTTTGGTGATCCAGAATTCCGATCTCATTTTTGCCAAAATTTTACCTGGACGTCCATTAAGACCTTATCTATGGAGCCAGTTGGCCCTCACGGCCAAAATGGCCCATTCTCAAGGTCAAACGTGCCCTAGAGAAGGCAAACCCCCCATTTTACCAATTTTCGTTTGCTATAGTCCATGAATTTTTTTGTGATTCAGAATTTCAACCTTATTTTTGCCAAAATTTTACCTGGACATTTGTTAAGACCTTATCTATGGATCCAGTTTTCCCTTACAGCCAAAATGGCCCATTTTCAAAGTCAAACGAGACCTAGAGCAGGTAAACCCCCCATTTTATAGATTTTCGTTTGCTATAGTCCCGAGATTTTTTGGTGATCTAGAATTCCGATCTCATTTTTGCCAAAATTTAAACTGGACGTCCGTGAAGACCTTATTAATGGAGCCAGTTATCCCTCAAGGCCAGAATGGCCCATTTTCAAGGTCAAACGAGACCTAGAGCTGGTAAACCCCCCATTTTACCGATTTTCGTCTGATTTAGTCCACAAATTTTTTGGTGATCAAGAGTTCCGACCTTATTTTTGCCAAAATTTTACATGGACGTCCGTTGAAACCTTATTTATTGAGCCAGTTGTCCGTCACGACCAAAATGGACCATTTTCAAGGTCAAACGATCTCTAGAGGAGGTAAAACCTCATTTTACAGATTTTCGTGTGCTATAGTCCACAGATATTTTGGTGATCCAGAATTCTGACCTTATTTTTGGCAAAATTTTACCTGGACATCCATTAATACCTTATCTATGGAGCTAGTTGGCCCTTACGACTCAAATGGCCCATTTTCAATGTCAAACGATGCCTATAGCAGGTTGACCCCCTATTTTACCGATTTTCGTGTGCTATAGTCAACAGATTTTTTGGTGATATGGAATTTCGACGTCATTTTTACCAAAATTATACTTGGAGGTCCGTTGAAACTTTATCTATGGAGCCAGTTGGCCCTGACGGCTAACATGGCCCATTTTCAAGGTCAATCGATCCCTAGAGCAGGTAAACCCCCAATTTTACAGATTTTTGTGTGCCATAGTCCACAGATTTTTTGGTGATCCGAAATTCCGAAGTCATTTTTGCCTAAATTATAGCTGGACATCCGTTAAGACCTTATATATGGAGCCAATTGGCCTTCACGGCTAAAATGACCCATTTTATCAATTTTCGTGAGCTATAGTCCACAGATTCTTTGGTTATCCGGAATTCCGACCTCATTTTTGTCAAAATTATACTTGGACGTCCGTTAAGACCTTATCTATGGAGCCAGTTTCCCTTACGACCAAAATAGCCCATTTTCAAGATCAAACGAGCCATAGAGCAGGTAAACCTATCATTTTACCGATTTTCATGTGCTACAGTCCACAGTTTTTTTGGTTATCTAAAATTCCGACCTTATTTTTGCCAAAATTTTACCTGGATGTCTGTTAAGACGTTACCTATGGGGCCAGTTTGCCCTCACGTCCAAAATGACCCATTTTCAAGGTCAAACGAGCCCTAGAGTACGTAAACCCCCATTTTACCGATTTTTGTGTGCTATGGTCAATGGATTTTTTGGTGATCCAGAATTCCGACCTCATTTTTGCCAAAATTTTACCTGGACGTCCGTTAAGACCTTATCTATTGAGCCAGTTGGCCCTCATAGCCAAAATTGCCCATTTTCAAGGTCTAACGAGCCCTAGAGCAGGTAATCCCTTAATTTTACAGATTTTTGTGTGCTATAGTCCACAAATTTTTTGGTGATCCGGAATTTCGATGTCATTTTTGCCAAAATTATACCTCGAAGTCCGTTAAGACCTTATCTATGGAGCTAGTTGGCCCTCACGGCCAAAATGGCCCATTATCAATGTCAAACGAGCCAAACCCCCCATTTTACAGATTTTTGTGTGATATAGTCCCCAGATTTTTTAGTGATCCGGAATTTTGATGTCATTTTTGCCAAAATTATACCTCGAAGTCCGTGAAGACCTTATCTATGGAGCCAGTTGGCCCTCACGGCCAAAATTGCCCATTATCAAGGTCAAACGAGCCAAACCCCCCATTTTACAGATTTTGTGTGCTATAGTCCACGAATTTTTTGGTGATCCAAAATTCTGAGTTCATTTTTGCCAAAATTATACTTGGACGTCCGTTAAGACCTTATCTATTAAGCCAGTTGTCCCTCACGACCAAAATGTCCTTTTTTAAGGGTCAAACGAGCTCTAGAGTAGGTAAACCTCCCATTTTGCCAATTTTTGTTTGCTATAGGTCACCATCTCTTTTGGTGATTAAGAATTCCTACCTCATTTTTGCCAAAATTTTACCTGAACGCCCGTAAAGACCTTACCTATAGATCCAGTTGGCCCTCACGAAAAGAATTTCCCATTTTCAAGGTCAAACATGCCGTAGAGCAGGCAAAACCACCATTTTACCAATTTTCGTATGCTATAGTCCACAAATTTTTTGGTTATTCGGAATTCCGAGCTCATTTTTGCCAAAATTTTACCTGGACGTCTGTTAAGACCATTCCTATAGAGCCAGTTGGCCCTCATGGATAGAATTGCCCATTTTCAAGTTCAAACGAGCCTAGAGCAGGTAAACCCCCCATTTACCGATTTTCGTTTGATATAGTCTACAGATTTTTTGGTGATCCAGAATTCCGACCACATTTTTGCCAAAATCTTACCTTGACGTCCGTTAAGACATTATCAATGGAGCCAATTGCCCCTCACGGCCAAAATGACCAATCTTCAAGGTCAAACGAACCCTAGAGCAGGTAAACCCCCCATTTTACTGATTTTCGTTTGCTATAGTCCACTGATTATTTGGTGATCCAGAATTCCGACTTTCTTTTTTCCAAAATTTTACCTGGACGTTTGTTAAGACCTTATCTATGGAGCCAGTTTTCCCTTACCGCCAAAATGGCCCATTTTCAAGGTCAATTGAGCCATAGAGCAGGTAAACCCCTCATTTTACCGATTTTTTGTGCTATAGTCCACAGATTTTTTTGGTGATCCAGAATTCCGACCTAATATTTGCCAAAATTATACCTGGACGTCCATTAAGACCTTAACTATGGAGCCAGTTGGACCTCACGACAAAAATGGCCCATTTTCAAGGTCAAAGGAGCCTTAGAGCCGATAAATCCCCTATTTTGTCGATTTTCGTGTGCTATAGGTCACCATATTTTTTGGTAATCTAGAATTCTGACCTCATTTTTGCCAAAATTAAACCTGGATGTCCCTTACGACCTTACCTATGGAGCCAGTTGGCCCTTACGACAAGAATGGCCTATTATCAACGTCAAACGTGCTCTAGAAAAGGTAAATCGCACATTTTACCGATTTTCGTGTGCTATAGTCCACGAATTTATTGGTGATCCAGAATTTCGATAAAATTTTTGTTAAAATTATACCTGGACGTTTGTTAAGACCTTATCTACGGGGCCAGTTTGCCCTCACGTCCAAAAATGGCCCATTTTCAAGGTCAAATGAGCCCTATAGCAGGTACACTCCCCATTTTATCGATTTTTGTGTGCTATAGTCCACAGATTTTTTGGTGATCCATAATTTCGACCTCATTTTTGCCAAAATTATACCTGAACGTCCGTTAAGACCATATCTATTGAGCCAGTTTTCCCTCACGGCCAGAATATCCTATTTTCACAGTCAAACGAGACCTACAGAAGGTAAACCCCCCCACTTTACGGATTTTCGTGTGCTATAGTCCACTGATGTTTTGGTGATCCAGAATTCCGACCTAATTTTTGCTTAAATTATACCTCGACGTCCGTTAAGACCTTGTCTATGGAGCCAGTTGGCCCTCACAGCCAAAATGACCCATTTTTAACGTCAAATGAGCCCTAGAGCAGGTAAACCCCCATTTGGCCGATTTTCGTATGCTATAGTTCACCAACTTTTTGGTAATCAAGAATTTCGACTTCATTTTTGCCAAACAATTACCTGGACGTCCGTTAAGACCTTACCTATGGAGCTAGGTTGCCCTAACGGCAAGAATGACCAATTTTCAATGTCAAACAAGCCCTAGAGTAGGTAAACCCCCATTTAACCAATTTTTGTAAGCTATCTACACGGATTTTTTGGTGATCCAGAATTACGACCTCATTTTTGCCAAAATTTTACCTGGACGTCCGTTAAGACCTTATCTATGGATCCAGTTGTCCCTAACGGCCAAAATGGTCCATTCAAAAGAGCCCTAGAGCAGGTAAACCCCCCATTTTGCTGATTTTCGTGTGCATAGGTTACCATCTTTTTTGGTGATCCAGAATTCCGACCTCATTTTTGTCAAAATTTTACCTGGACGTCTGTTAACACCTTATCTATGGAGCCAGTTGCCCCTCACGACCAGAAAGGCCCATTTTCAAGGTCAAACAAGACCTAGAGCAGGTAAACCCCCCATATTACCAATTTTCGTGTGCATAGTCCACATATTTTTTGGTTATCCATAATTTCGACCTCATTTTTACCAAAAATTTACCTGGACGTTCCTTAAGACCTTATCTATGGAACCAGTTGGCCCTCACGACTAGAATTGCCAATTTTCAAGGTCAAACGAGCCCTAGAGAAGGTAAACTCCCCATTTTACCAATTTTCGTGTGCTATATTCCACGGATTTTTTGGTGATATGGAATTTCGAGCTCATTTATGCAAAAATTATACATGGACGCTCGTTAAGACCTTATTTATGGAGCCTATTGGCCCTCATCACAAAAATGGCCCATTTTCAAGGTCAAATGAGCCCTAGAGCATGTAGACCCCCATTTTGCCGATTTTCTTATACTATAGGTCACCATCTATTTTGGTGATCCAGAATTCCGACCTCATCTTTGCCAAAATTTTACCTCGACGTCCGTTAAGACATTACCTATGGGGCCACTTGGCCCTCACTGCCAGAATGACCATTCTCAAGGTCAAACGAGACCTAAAGCAGGTAAACCCCCTATTTTACCAATTTTCGTGTGCTATAGTGCACAGATTTTTTGGTGATCCATAATTCCGACTTCATTCGTACAAAAATTTTACTTGCACGTCCCTTAAGACCTTATATAAGGAGACAGTTGGCCCTCAAGGACAAAATGGCCCATTTTCAATGTCAAACGAGGTCTAGAACAGGTTAACCCCCCATGTTATCGATTTTTGTGTGCTAAAGTCCACATGTATTTAGGTGATCCAAAATTTCGACCTCATTTTTGCCAAAATTTAACTGTACGTCCGTTAAGACCTTATCTATGGGGCCAGTCTGCCCGCACGACCAAAATGGCCTATTTTCAATGCCAATTGAGTCCTAGAGCAGGTAAACCCCCTATTTTACCAATTTTCGTGTGCTATAGTCCACAGATTTTTTGGTGATTCAAAATTATGACATCATTTTTGCCAAAAAATTTCCTGCATGTCCGTTAAAACCTTATCAATTGAGCCAGATAGCCCTCATGACCAAAATGACCCATTTAAAGATCAAACAAGCCCTAGAGCAAGTAAACCCCATATTTCACCGATTTTCGTGTGTTATAGTCCACTGATTTTTTGGTCATCCATAATTCCAACCTCATTTTTAGCAAAAATTATACCTGGAAGTCCGTTAAGACCTTATATATGGAGCCAGATGGCCCTCACGGCCAAAATGGCCCATTTTCAAGGTCAAACAAGCCCTAGAGGAGAGAAACCCCCATTTAACTGATTTTCGTGTGCTATAGTCCATAGATTTTTTGGTGATCCGGAATTCCGACCTCATTTTTGCTAAATTTATACTAGGACGTCCGTTAAGACCTTATCTATGGAGTCAGTTGGCCCTCACGACCAAAATGACCCATTTTAACCGTCAAACAATCCCTAGAGTAAGTAAACCCCCAATTTTGTCGATTTTTGTGTGCGATAGGTCACCATCTTTTTTGGTGATCCGGAATTCTGACATTATTTTTGCCAAAATTTTACTTGGACGTCCGTTAAAAACTTATCTATGGAGCCAGATGGCCCTCACGGCCAAAATGACCCAATTAAAGTTCAAACGAGCCCTAGTGTAGGTAAACCCTACATTTCACCGATTTCGTGTCCTATAGTCCATTGATTTTTTGGTCATCCAGAATTCTAACCTCATTTTTAGCAAAAATTATTTCTGGACGTCCGTTAAGACCTTATCTATGGAGCCAGATAGCCCTCATGGCCAAAATAGCCCATTTTCAAGGTCAAACGAGCCCTAGAGCAGGGAAACCCCCATTTTACCGATTTTCGTGTGCTATAGTCCACAGATTTTTTGGTGATCCAAAATTCCGACCTCATTTTTGCCAAAATTTTACCTAGACGTCCGTTAAGACCTTATCTATGGAGCCAGTTGGCCCTCACGACCAAAATTACCCATTTTCAAGTTCTAACAATCCCTAGAGCAGGTAGACCCCTATTTTATCGATTTTCGTTTGCTAAAGTCCACAGATTTTTAGGTGATCCAAACTTTTGACCTCATTTTTCCAAAAATTTTACCTGGACGTCTGTTAAGACCTTAACTATGGAGCCAGTTGGCCCTAACGGTAAGAATGGCCAATTTTCAATGTCAAACGAGCCCTAGAGTAGGTAAACCCCTATTTTACCAATTTTTGTATGCTATAGTCCACGGATTTTTTGGTGATCCAGAATTCCGACCTCATTTTTCCCAAAATTTTACATGGATGTCCGTTAAGACCTTACCTTTGGAGCCAGTTGGCTCTCACGGCCAGAATGGCCTATTTTGAAAGTCAAACGAGCCCTAGAGATGGTAAACCCCCCACTTTACGAATTTTCGGGTGCTATAGTCCACAAATTTTTTGGTGATCCAGAATTCCGACATAATTTTTGCTAAAATTATACCTGGACGTTCGTTAAGACCTTATCTATGGAGTAAGTTGGCCCTTACGGCCAAAATGACCCATTTTCAAGATCAAATGAGCCCTAGAGCAGGTAAAACCCCATTTGGCCTATTTTTGTGTACTATAGTCCACGAATTTATTGGTAATCTAGAATTACGACCTAATTTTTGTTAAAATTTTACCTGGACGTCCATTAACACATTGCCTATGGAGCCAGTTGGCCCTCGCGGCCAGAATGACACATTATCAAGGTCAAACGAGCCCTAGAGTAGGTAAACCTCCATTTTACCAATTTTCGTGTGCTATAATACATGGATTTTTTAGTGATTCAGAATTCTTACATCATTTTTGTCAAAAAATTTCCTGGACGTCTGTTAAAACTGTATCTATGGAGCCAGATGGCCCTCACAGCGCAAATGACCCATTTCAAGTTCAAACGAGCCCTAGAGCAGGTAAACACCACATTTCATCGATTTTCATGTGCTATAGTCCACAGATTTTTTGGTGATCCCGAATTCCGATCTCATTTGTTCCAAAATTTTACCTGGACGTCCGTTAAGACCTTATCTATGGAGCCAATTGTTCCTCACGACCAAAATGGCCCATTTTCAAGGTCAAACGAGCCCTAGAGTAGGTAAACCCAATTTTTCCGATATTCGTGTGCTATAGTCCGCATATTTTTTGGTGATCCGAAATTCTAACCTCATTTTTGCAAAAATTTAACCTGGACGTCCGTTAAAACGTCATCTATGGGGCCAGTTTGCACATACGTCCAAAATGGCTCATTTTCAAGGCCAAATGAACCCTAGAGCAGGTAAACTCCCAATTTTACCGATTTTTGTGTGCTATAGTCCACAGATTTTTTGGTGATGCGGAATTCCGACCTCATTTTTGCCAAAATTATACATGTACGTCCGTTAAGACCTTATCTATGGAGCCAGTTGGCCCTCATGACCAAAATAGCCCATTTTCAAGGTCAAGCAAGCCCTAGAGAAGTTAAACCCCCAATTTTGCCAATTTTCGTGTGCTATAGGTCACCATTTTTTTTGGTCATCCTGAATTCCAACCTCATTTTTGCCAAAATTTAACCTGGACGTCCGTTAAAACCTTATCTATGGAGCTAGTTGTCCCACACGGCCAAAATGACCCATTTTCAAGGTCAAACGAGCCCTAGAGCAGGTAAACCGGCCATTTTACTGATTTTCGTGTGCTATAGTCCACAGATTTTTTGGTGATCCAGAATTCCGACCATATTTTTGCCAAATTTTTACCTGGACTTCCGTTAAGACCTTATCTATGCGGACAGTTGTCCCTCACGGCCAAAATGGCCCATTTTCAAGTTCAAATGAGCCCTAGAGAAGGTAGACCCCCATTTTATCGATTTTCGTTTGCTAAAGTCCACAGATTTTTTGGTGATCCAAAATTTCGACCTCATTATTCCACAAATTTTACCTAGATGTCCGTTAAGACCTTATCTATAGGTACAATCTCCCCGCACGGCCAACATGGCCCATTTTCAAGCCCAAATGAACCCTTGAGGAGGTAAACCTACTATTTTACCGATTTTCGCGTGCTATAGTCTATAGTTTTTTCATGATACAAAATTCCGATCTCATTTTTGCCAAAATTTTATCTGGACGTCCGTCAAGACCTTATCTATGGGGCTAGTTTGCCCTCACGGCCAAAATGTCCCATTTTCAAAGCCAAATGAGCCCTAGAGCAGGTAAACCCCCCATTTTACCAATTTTCGTATGCTATATAGTCAACTGATTTTTTGATGATCCGGAATTCCGACCTCATTTTTGCTAAATTTACACTAGGATGTCCGTTAAAAGCTTATCTATGGAGTCAATTGGCCGTCACGACCAAAATGGCCCATTATCAACGTCAAACAAGCCGTAGAGTAGGTAAACCCCCCAATTTTGCTGATTTTTATGTGCGATAGGTCACCATCTTTTTTGGTGATCCAGAATTCCGACCAAATTTTTGCCAAAATTTTACTTGGACGTCCGTTAAGACCTTACCTATGGAGCCATTTGGCACTCACGACCAGAATGACCCATTTTCAAGGTCAAACGAGACCTAGAGCAGGTAAACCCACCATTTTACCTATTTTCGTGTGCTATAGTCCACGATTTTTTTTCTGATCCAGAATTTTGACCTAATTTTTGCCAAAATTTTACCTGGACATCAGTTAAGCCTTATCTATGGAACCAGTTGACCCTCACGGCCAAAATGGCGCATTTTCAAGGTTAAACGAGACCTAGAGCAGGTAAACTCCCCATTTTACAGATTTTCGTGTGCTAAAGTCCACAAATTTTTTGGTGATCCGAAATTTCTACTTCATATTTTCAAAAATATTATCTAAACATCCGTTGACACCTTATCTATGGGGCCAATTTGCCCTCACGGCCAAAATGGCCCATTTACAAGGCCAAATGAGCCCTAGAGCAGGTAAACCCCCTATTTTATCGATTTTCGTGTGCTATAGTCCACAGATTTTTTGGTGATCCAGAATTCTGACTTTATTTTTGCCGAAATTTTACCAAGACGTCCGTTAAGACCTTACCTATGGAACCAGTTGGCGCTCACGGCAGGAATGGACTATTTTCAAGGTCAAACGAGCCCAAGAGAAGGTAAACCCTCCATTTTACCGATTTTCGTGTGCTATAGTCCACTGATTTTTTGGTGATCCAGAATTTCGACCTAATTTTTTCTTAAATTATACCTCGACGTCCGTTAAGACCTTGTCTATGGAGACAGTTGGCCCTCACAGCCAAAATGGCCCATTTTTAACGTCAAATGAGCCCTAGAGCAGGTAAACCCCCATTTGGCCGATTTTCGTATGCTATAGTTCACCATCTGTTTGTTAATCAAGAATTTCGACTTCATTTTTGCAAAAAATTTATCTGGACGTCCGTTAAGACCTTACCTATGGAGCCAGTTGGCCCTAACGGAAAGAATGGCCAATTTTCAATGTCAAACGAGCCCTAGAGTGGATAAACCCCCATTTTACCAATTTTTGTATGCTATAGTTCACGGATTTTTTGGTGATCCAGAATTACGACCTCATTTTTGCCAAAAATTTACCTGGATGTCCGTTAAGACCTTAGCTATGGAGCCAGTTGTTCCTAACGGCCAAAATGGTCCATTTTCAAGGTCAAAAGAGCCCTAGAGCAGGTAAACCCCCATTTTGTCGATTTTCGGTTGCATAGGTCACCATCTTTTTTGGTGATCCAGAATTTCGACCTCATTTTTGTCAAAATTTTACCTGGACATCTGTTAGCACCTTATCTATGGAGCCAGTTGCCCCTCACGACCAGAAGGGCCCATTTTCAAGGTCAAACAAGACCTAGAGCAGGTAAACCCCCTATTTTACCAATTTTCGTATGCTATAGTCCACATATTTTTTGGTTATCCACAATTCCGACCTCATTTTTACCAAAAATTTACCTGGACGTTCCTTAAGACCTGATCTATTGAACCAGTTGGCCCTCACGGCTAGAATTGCCAATTTTAAAGGTCAAACGATCCCTACAGAAGGTAAACCCCCAATTTTACCAATTTTCGTGTGCTATACTCCATAGATTTTTTGGTGATCTGGAATTTCGACCTCATTTTTGCCAAAATTATACATGGACGTTCGTTAAGACCTTATTTATGAAGCTTGTTGGCCCTCATCACAAAAATGGCCCATTTTCCAGGTCAAATGAGCCCTAGAGCATGTAGACCCCCATTTTGCCGGTTTTCGTATGCTATAGGTCACCATCTTTTTTGGTGATCCAGAATTTCGACCTCATTTTTGCCAAAATTTTACGTTGACGTCCGTTAAGACCTTACCTATGAAGCCACTTGGCCCTCACGGACAGAATGACCATTCTCAAGGTCAAACGAGACCTAAAGAAGGTAAACCCCCCTATTTTACCGATTTTCGTTTGCTATAGTGCACATATTATTTGGTGATCCATAATTCCGACTTCATTCGTGCAAAAATTTTACATGCACGTCCGTTAAGACCTTATATAAGGAGACAGTTGGGCGTCAAGGCCAAAATGGCTCATTTTCAATGTAAAACGAACCCTAGAACAGGTTAACCCCCCAGTTTACCGATTTTTGTGTGCTAAAGTCCATATGTTTTTTGGTGATCCGAAATTCTGACCTCATTTTTGCCAAAATTTTACTTGGACGGCCGTTAGGACCTTATCTATGGGGCCAATCTGCCTGCACGGCCAAAATGGCCCATTTTCAATGCCAATTGAGTCCTAGAGCAGGTAAACCCCCCATTTTACCAATTTTGGTGATTCGGAATTATGACATCATTTTTGCCAATAATTTTCCTGGACGTCTGTTAAAACCTTATCAATAGAGCCAGATGGCCCTCACGGCCAAAATGACCCATTTCAAGTTCAACCAAGCCCTTGAGCAAGTAAACCCCACATTTCACCGATTTCGTGTGCTATAGTCCACTGATTTTTTGGTCATCCAGAATTCCAACCTCATTTTTAACAAAAATTATACGTGGAAGTCCGTTAAGACCTTATATATGGAGCCAGATGGCCCTCACGGCCAAAATGGCCCATTTCCAAGGTCTAACGAGCCCTAGAGCAGAGAAACCCCCATTTTACCGATTTTGGTGTGCTATAGTCCACAAATTTTTTGGTGATCCAGAATTCCGACCTCATTTTTCCTAAATTTACACTAGGACATCCGTTAAGACCTTATCTATGGAGTCAGTTGGCCCTCATGACTAAAATGGCCCATTTTAACCGTCAAACAATCCCTAGAGTAGGTAAACCCCAAATTTTACCGATTTTTGTGTGCGATAGGTCACCATCTTTTTTGGTGATCCAGAATTCTAACGTCATTTTTGACAAAATTTTACTTGGACGTTCGTTAAAACCTTATCTATGGAGCCAGATGTCCCTCACGGCCAAAATGACGCATTTCAAGTTCAAACGAGCCCTAAAGCAGGTAAACAACACATTTCACCGATTTCGTGTGCTATAGTCCGCTGATTTTTTGGTCATCCAGAATTCTGACCTCATTTTTAGCAAAAATTATACCTCGACGTCCGTTAAGACCTAATCTATGGAGACAGAAAGCCCTCACGGCCAAAATGGCCCATTTTCAAGATCAAACGAGCCCTAAAGCAGGGAAACCGCGGTTTTACCGATTTTCTTGTGCTATATTCCACGGATTTTTTGGTGATCCAGAATTCTAACCTCATTTTTATCAAAATTTTACCTCGACGTCCGTTAAGACCTTATCAATGGAGCCAGTTGGCCCTCACGACCGAAATGACCCATTATCAAGGTCAAACGATCCCTAAAGCAGGTAAACACCACATTTCACCAATTTCGTGTGCTATATTCCACTGATTTTTTGGTCATCCAGAATTGTGCCCTCATTTTTACCAAAGTTTTACCTAGACATCCGTTAAGACCTTATCTATGGAGCCAGTTGGCCCTCACGGCCAAACTGGCCCAATTTCAAGTTCAAACGATCCCTAGAGCAGGTAGACCCCCATTTTATCGATTTTCATTTGCTAAAGTCCACACATTTTTTAGTGATCCAGAATTCCGACCTCATTTTTGCAAAAGTTTTACCTAGACGTCCGTTAAGACCTTATCTATGGAGCCAGTTGGCCCTGACAGCCAAAATGGCTCATTTTCAAGTTCAAACGATCCCTAGAGCAGATAGACCCCCATTTTATTGATTTTCGTTTGCTAAAGTCCACAGATTTTTTGGTGATCCAAAATTTCGACCTCATTTTTCCAAAAGTTTTACCTGGTCGTCCGTTAAGACCTTATCTATGGGGCCAATCTGCCCGCACGGCCAAAATGGCCCACTTTCAAGCCCAAATGAACCCTAGAGCAGGTAAACCCCCAATTTTACCGATTTTCGTGTGCTATAGTCGATAGATTTTTTGGTGATCCAAAATTCCGACATCATTATTGCCAAAATATTAATCTGGACGTCCGTTAAAACCTTATCTATGGGGCCAGTTTGCCCTCACGGCCAAAATGGCCCATTTTCAAAGCCAAATGAGCCCTAGAGCAGGTAAACCCCCCATTTTACCAATTTTAGTGCGCTATATAGTCCACGGATTTTTTGGTGATCCGAAATTCCGACCTCATTGTTGCTAAATTTATACTAGGACGTCCGTTAAGACCTTATCTATGGACTCATTTGGCCCTCACGACCAAAATGGCCCATTTTCAACGTCAAACAAGCCCTATAGTAGGTAAGCCCCCAATTTTACCAATTTTTTTGTTTTATAAGTCCACGAATTTTTTGGTGATTCGAAATTCTGACATTATTTTTGGCAAAAATTTTCGTCGACGTTCGTTAAAACCTTATCTATGGAGCCTGATGGCCATCACGGACAAAATGACCCATTTCAAGTTCAAACGAGCCCTAGAGCAGGTAAACCCCACATTTCACCGATTTTCATGTGCTATAGTCCACTGATTTTTTGGTCATCCAGAATTCTGATCTCATTTTTAGCAAAAATTATACCTGGACGTCCGTTAAGACCTAATCTATGGAGACAAAAATCCGTCACGGCCAAAATGGCCCATTTTCAAGGTCAAACGATCCCTAGAGCATGGAAACCGCGGTTTTACCGATTTTCTTGTGCTATATTCCACGGATTTTTTGGTGATCTAGAATTCTGACCTCATTTTTGCCAAAATTTTACCTGGACGTCCGTTAAGACCTTATCAATGGAGCCAGTTGGCCCTCACGACCAAAATGACCCATTATCAAGGTCAAACGATCCCTAAAGCAGGTAAACACCACATTTCACCAATTTCGTGTGCTATATACCACTGTTTTTTTGGTCATCCAGAATTCCGCCCTCATTTTTAGCAAAAATTATACTTGGACGTCCGTTAAGACCTAATCTATGGAGCCAGATGGTCCTCATGGCCAAAATGGCCCATTTTCAAGGTCAAATGATCCTTAGAGCATGGGAACCCCCATTTTACCGATTTTCGTGTGCTATAATCCACAGTTGTTTTGTGATCCAAAATTCCGACCTCATTTTTGCAAAAGTTTTACCTAAACGTCCGTTAAGACCTTATCTATGGAGCCAGTTGGCCTTGACAGCCAAAATGGCTCATTTTCAAGTTTAAACGATCCCTAGAGCAGATAGACCCCCATTTTATCGATTTTCGTTTGCTAAAGTCCACAGATTTTTTGGTGATCCTAATTTCCGACATCATTTTTGCCAAAATTTTAATCTGGACATCCATTAAGACCTTATCTATAGGGCCAGCTTGCCCGCACGGCCAAAATGGCCCACTTTCAAGCCCAAATGAACCCTAGAGCAGGTAAACCCCCCATTTTACCGATTTTCGTGTGCTATAGTCGATAGATTTTTTGGTGATCCAAAATTCCGACATCATTTTTGCCAAAATTTTAATATGGACGTCCGTTAAGACCTTATCTATGGGGCCAGTTTGCCCTCACGGCAAAAATGGCCCATTTTCAAAGCCAAATGAGCCCTAGAGCAGGTAAACCCCCCATTTTACCAATTTTAGTGCGCAATATAGTCCACGGATTTTTTAGTGATCCGAAATTCCGACCTCATTCTTGCTAAATTTATACTAGGACGTCCGTTAAGACCTTATCTATGGAGTCAGTTGGCCCTCACGACCAAAATGGCCCATTTTCAACGTCAAACAAGCCCTATAGTTGGTAATCCCCCAATTTTACCAATTTTCGTGCGCTATAGTCCATGGATTTTTTCGTGATTCGAAATTCTGACATCATTTTTGCGAAAAATTTTCCTGGACATTTGTTAAAACCTTATCTATGTAGCCAGATGGACCTCACGGCCAAAATGACCCATTTAAAGTTCAAACGAGCCCTAGGGCAGGTAAAACCCACATTTCTCCGATTTTCATGTGCTATAGTTCGCTGAATTTTTGGTCATCCAGAATTCCGACCTTATTTTTAGCAAAAATTATACCTAGACGTCCGATAAGACCTTATCTATGGAGACAGAAATCCCTCACGGCCAAAATGACCCATTTTCAAGGTCAAACGAGCTCTAGAATAGGGAAAACCCGATTTTATCGATTTTCGTGTGCTATAGACCACGGATTTTTTGGTGATCCAGAATTCTGACCTCATTTTTACCAAAATTTTACCTGGACGTCCATTAAGACCTTATCTATGGAGCCAGTTGGCCCTCACGGCCAAAATTACCCATTTTCCAGGTCAAACGAGCCCTAGAGCAGGTAAACCCCCATTTTACCGATTTTTGTGTGCTATAAGTCCACAGATTTTTTGTTTATCCAAAAATTCTGATATCATTTTTGCAGAAATTTTACCTGGACGTCCGTTAAGACCTTATCTATGGAACCAGTTTTACCTAACGGCCAAAATGGTCCAATTTCAAGTTCAAAATAGCCCTAGAGCAGGTAAACCCCCCATTTTTCCAATTTTCCTATGATATAGTCCACAGATTTTTTGGTGATCCGAAATTCTGATCTCATTTTTGCAAAAATTTTACCTAGACGTCCGTTAAGACCTTATATGTGGGGCTAGTTTGCTCGCACGTCCAAAATGGCCTATTTTTAATGTCAAACGAGCCCTAGAGCTTTACAGATTTTTGTGTGCTATAGTGAATAGATATTTTGGTGATCCAGAAATCCGCCGTCATTTTAGCTAAAATTATACCTGGACGTCCGTTAAGACCTTATCAATGGAACCAGTTGGCCCTCACGGCCGAAATGGCCCATTTTCAAGGTCAAACGAGCACTAGAGCAGTTAAACCCCACTATTTTGCCAATTTTCGTGTGCTATAGGTCACCATCTTTTTTGGTGATCCAGAATTTCGACCTCATTTTTGCCAAAGTTTAACCTGGACGTCCATAAAGACCTTACCTATGGAGCTAGTTGGCCCTCACGGCCAAAATTGCCCATTTTCAATGTCAAATGAGCCCTAAAGCAGGTAAACCCCCATTTGGCCGATTTTCATAGGCTATAGTTCACCACATTTTTTGGTGATCCAGAATTCCGATCTCATCTTTGCCAAAATTTTACTTGGATATCTGTTAAGACCTTATCTGTGGAACCCGTTGGCCCTCACGGCCAAAATGGCTCATATTCAAGGTCAAACAAGCCCTAGAGCAGGTAAACCCCCCATTTTACCAATTTTCATGTGCTATAGTCCACAGATTTTTTGGTGATCCAATATTCCGACCTCATTTTGTCCAAAATTTTACTTGGACGTCCGTTAAGACCTTATTTATGGGGCTAGTTCGCCCTCACGTCAAAAATGGCCCATTTTCAAGGCCAAATGAGCCCTAGAGCAGGTAAACCCACCATTTTACCGATTTTATGTGCTATGATCCACGGGTAATTTGGTGAACCTGAATTCTGACCTCATTTTTGCCAAAACTAAACATGGACGTCCGTTAAGACGTTATCTATGGATCCAGTTGGCACTCACGACCAAAATGTCCCATTTTCAAGGTCAAACGAGCCCTAAAGCAGGTAAACCCCCCATTTTGCCGATTTTCATGTCCTATAGGTCACCATCTTTTTTGGTGATCCAGAATTTCGACCTCATTTTTGCCAAAATATAAACTGGACGTCCGTTAAGACCTTTCCTATGGAGTTAGTTGTCCCTCACACCCAGAATGCCCAATTTTCAAGGCCAAACGAGACCTAGAGCAGATAAACACCGCATTTTACCAATTTTCGTGTGCTATTAGTCCACAAATTTTTTGGTGATCCAAAATTCCGCTCTCATTTTTTCAAAACTATTACCTGGACGTCCGTTAAGACCTTATCTATGGGGCCAATTTGCCCTCACGGCTAAAATGGCCAATTTTCAAGGCCAAATGAGCCCTAGAGCAGGTAAACCCCTCATTTTATCGATTTTCGTGTGCTATATAGTCCACAGATTTTTTGGTGATCCAGAATTGCGACTTTATTTTGTCCAAAATTTTACCTGGACGTCCGTTAAGATCTTACATATGGAGCCAGTTGGCGCTCACGGCCAGAATGGCCTATTTTCAAGGTCAAACGAGCCCTAGAGAAGGTAAACCCTCCATTTTTTCAGATTTTCGTGTTCTATAGTCCATAGATTTTTTGGTGATCCAGAATTCTGACCTCATTTTTGCAAAGATTTTTTACCTGGACGTCCGTTAAGATCTTACATATGGAGCCAGTTGGCGCTCACGGCCAGAATGGTCTATTTGCAAGGTCAAACGAGCCCTAGAGCAGATAAACCCCCCATTTTACAGATTTTCTTGTGCTAAGTTCACAAATTTTTTGGTGATCCGGAATTCCGATGTCATTTTTGCCAAAATTATACCTGGAAATCCGTTAAGACCTTATCTATGGAGCCAGTTGGCCCTCACGGCCAAAATGGCCCATTATTAAGGTCAAACGATCCGTAGAAAAGGTAAACCCCCTATTTTACAGATTTTTGGGTGCTATAGTCCATGAATTTTTTGGTGATCCAAAATTCTGACATCAGTTTTGCAAAAATATTACCTGGACGTCCGTTAAGACCTTATTTATGGAGTCAATTGGCCCACACGACCAAAATGACCAGTTTTCAACGTCAAACAAGCCCTAGAGTAGGTAAATCCCCAATTTTGCCGATTTTTGTGTGCGATAGGTCACCATCTTTTTTGAAGATCCAGAATTTCGACCTAATTTTTGCCAAAATTATAGTTGGAAGTCCGTTAAGGCCTTATTTATTAGGCCAGTTGGCCCTCACCACCAAAATGGCCCATTATCAAGGTCAAACGAGCCCTAGAGCAGGTAAACCCCCCATTTTATAGATTTTTGTGTGCTATAGTCCACAGATTTTTTGGTGATCCAAAATTTCGACGTCATTTTTCCCAAAATTATACCTGGACGTCCGTTAAAACCTTATCTATGGAGCCAGTTGGCCCTCACGGCCAAAATGGCCCATTTTCAAGGTCAAACGAACCCTAGAGAAGGTAAAACCCCCATTTTACTAACTTTCGTGTGCAATAGTCCACAGATTTTTTGGTTATTCGGAATTCCGACCTCATTTTTTCCAAAATTATACTTGGACGTCCGTTAAGACCTTATCTATGGAGCCAGTTGTCCCTCACGGCCTAAATGGCCCTTTTGCAAGGTCGAACGAGTCCTAGAGGAGGTAAACCCCCCATTTTGCCAATTTTCGTGTGCTAGAGGTCACCATCTTTTTTGGTGATAAAGAATTCCTACCTCATTTTTTCCAAAATTTTACCTGAACGTCCATTAAGACCTTATCTATGGATCCAGTTGTCCCTCACGGAAAGAATTGCCCATTTTCAAGGTCAAACGAGCCGTAGAGCAGGTAAAACCCCATTTAACCAATTTTCATTTGCTGTAGTCTACAAATTTTTTGGTTATCCAGAATTTCGACCTCATTTTTGCCAAAATTTTACCACGACGTCTGTTAAGACCTTTCTTATAGAGCCAGTTGGCCCTCATGGCCAGAATTGCCCATTTTCAAGGTCAAACAAGCCTTACAGCAGGTAAACCCCATTTTACAGATTTTCGTTTGCTATAGTCCACAGATTTTTTGGTGATCCAGAATTTCGACCTCATTTTTACCAAAATATAACCTAGACGTCCGTTAAGACCTTATCTATGGAGCCAGTTGGCCCTCACGGCCAAAATGGCCCATTTTCAATGTCAAACGTGCCCTAGAGCAGGTAAACCTCCCATTTTACTGATTTTCGTTTGCTATAGTCCACTGATTTTTTGGTAATCCAGAATTCCGACCTTATTTTTTCCAAAATTTTACCAGGACGTTTGTTAAGACCTTATCTATGGAGCCAGTTTGCCTTTACGGCCAAAATGGCCGATTAATAAGGTCAAACAAGCCATAGAGCAGGTAAACCACTATTTTACTGATTTTCGTGTGCTATAGGTCACCATTTTTTTTGGTGATCCAGAATTCCGACCTTATTTTTACCAAAATTTTACGTGGACGTCCGTTAAGACCTTATCTATGGAGCCAGTTGTCCCTCACGACCTAAATGGCCCATTTTCAATGTCAAACGAGCCCTAGAGCAGGTAAACACCCCATTTATCTGATTTTCGTGTGCTATAGGTCACCATTTTTTTTTGTGATAAAGAATTCCGACCTCATTTTTGCCAAAATTTTACGTGAACGTCCATCAAGACCTTACCTATGGATCCAGTTGGCCCTCACGGCAAGAATTGCCCATTTTCAAGGTCAAACGAGCTGTAGAGCATGTAAAATCCCATTTAACCAATTTTCGTGTGCTATAATCCACAGATTTTTTGGTTATCTAGAATTTCGACCTCATTTTTGCCAAAATTTTACCAGGACGTCTGTTAAGACCTTTCTTATAAAGCCAGTTGGCCCTCATGGCCAGAATGGCCCATTTTCTAGGTCAAACGAGACCTAGAGCAGTTAAATCCCTGATTTTACCAATTTTCATGTGCTATGGTCCCCAGATTTTTCGGTGATCTAGAATTCCGACTCATTTTTGCCAAAATTATACCTGGACGTCCGTTAAGACCTTATCTATGGAGCCAGATGACACTCACGGCCAAAATGACCCATTTCAAGTTCAAACGACCCCTAGAGCAGGTAAACCCCATATTTCACCGATTTCGTGTGCTATAGTCCACTGATATTTTGGTCATCCAGAATTCCGACCTTATTTTTAGCAAAAATTATACCTAGACGTCTGTTAAGACCTTATCTATGGAGCCAGATGGCCCTCATGGCCAAAATGGCCCATTTTCAAGGTTAAACGAGCCCTACAACAGGGAAACCCCCATTTTACCAATTTTCGTGTGCTATAGTCCACAGGTTTTTTGGTGATCCAAAATTCCGACCTTATTTTGTCCAAAATTTTACCTGGACGTCCGTTAAGACCTTATCTATGGGGCAAGTTTTCCCTCACGTCAAAAATGACCCATTTTCAAGGCCAAATGAGCCCTAGAGCAGTTAAACCCCCATTTTACCGATTTTATGTGCTATGATCCACAGATTTTTGGGTGAACCTGAATTCTGACCTCATTTTTGCCAAAACAAAACCTGGACGTCCTTTAAGACCTTATCTATGGATCCAGCTGACCCTAACAACCTAAATGTCCCATTTTCAAGGTCAAACGAGCCCTAAAGCAGGTAAACCCCCCATTTTGCCGATTTTCATGTCCTATAGGTCACCATCTTTTTTGGTGATCCAGAATTTCGACCTTATTTTTGCCAAAATATAAACTGGACGTCTGTTAAGACCTTACCTATGGAGCCAGTTGGCCCTCACGGCCAGAATGGCCCATTTTTAAGGTCAAACGAGACCTAGAGCAGGTAAACACCGCATTTTACCAATTTTCGTGTGCAATTAGTCCACAATTTTTTTGGTGATCCAAAATTCCGCTCTCATTTTTTCAAAAATATTACCTGGACGTCCGTTAAGACCTTATCTATGGGGCCAATTTGCCCTCACGGCCAAAATGGCCCATTTTCAAGGCCAAATGAGCCCTACAGCAGGTAAACCCCCCATTTTACCGATTTTCGTGTGCTATAATCCACAGATTTTTTGGTGATCCAGAATTACGACTTTATTTTGTCCAAAATTTTACCTGTCCGTCCATTAAGACCTTACCTATGGACCTAGTTGGCTCTCATGGCCAGAATGGCCTATTTTCAAGTTCAAACGATCCCTAGAGAAGGTAACCCCTCCATTTTACCGATTTTCGTGTGCTATAGTCCACAGATTTTTTGGTGATCCAAATTTCAGACCTCATTTTTGCCAAGATTTTACCTGGACGTCCGTTAAGACGTTATCTATGGTCCAGTTTGCCCTCACGTCCAAAATCTCCCATTTTCAAGGTCAAACGAGCCCTAGAGCAGGTAAACCCCCCATTTTACAGATTTTTGTGTGCTATAGTTCACGGATTTTTTGGTGATCCGAAATTTCAATCTCATTTTTGCCAAAATTATACGTGGAAATCCGGTAAGACCTTATCTATGGAGCCATTTGGCCCGCACAGCTAAAATGACCCATTATCAAGGTCAAACGAGACCTAGAGAAGGTAAAGCCCCTATTTTACAGATTTTTGTGTGCTATAGTCCACAAATTCTTTGGTGATCCAAAATTTTGACGTCATTTTTGCCAAAATTTTACCTGGACGTATGTTAAGACCTAATTTATGGAGTCAGTTGGCTCTCACGACCAAAAAGGCCCATTTTCAACGTGAAACAAGCCCTAGAGTAGGTAAATCCTCAATTTTGCCGATTTTTGTGTGCGATAGGTCACCATTTTTTTTGGTGATCCAGAATTCCGAACTAATTTTTACCAAAATTATACCTGGAAGTCCGTTAAGACCTTATCTATGGGGCCAGTTTGCCCTCACCGCCAAAATGACCCATTATCAAGGTCAAACGAGCCCTAGAGCAGGTAAACCCCACATTTTATAGATTTTTGTATGCTATAGTCCACAGATTTTTTGGCTATCCGGAATTCCGACCTCATTTTTACCAAAATATTACCTGGACGTTTGTTAAGACCTTATCTATTGAGCCAGTTGGCCCTCATGGCCAAAATGGCCCATTTTCAAGGTCAAACGAGCCCTAGAGCGGGTAAACCCCCATTTTACCGATTTTCGTTTGCTATAGTCCACTGATTTTTTGGTTATCCAGAATTCCGACCTTATTTTTTCCAAAATTTTACCTGGACGTTTGTTAAGACCTTATCTATGGAGCCAGTTGGCCCTCATGGCCAAAATGGCCCATTTTCAAGGTCATACGAGCCCTAGAGCAGGTAAACCCCCATTTTACCGATTTTCGTTTGCTATAGTCCACTGATTTTTTGGTTATCCAGAATTCCGAACTTATTTTTTCCAAAATTTTACCTGGACGTTTGTTAAGACCTTATCTATGGAGCCAGTTGGCCCTCACGGCCAAACTGGCCCATTATCAAGGTCAAACGAGCCCTAGTAAAGGTAAAACCCCCAATTTACCAATTTTCGTGTGCAATAGTCCAAAGATTTTTTGGTTATTCGAAATTCCGACCTAATTTTTTGCAAAATTAAACTTGGACATCCGTTAAGACCTTATCTATAGAGCCAGTTGTGCCTCACGACTAAATGGCCCATTTTCAAGGTCGAACGAACCCTAAAGCAGGTAAACCCCCAATTTTGCCGATTTTCATGTGCTATAGGTCACCATCTTTTTTGGTGATAAAGCATTCCTACCTCATTTTTGCCAAAATTTTACCTGAACGTCCATTAAGACCTTACCTATGGATGCAGTTGGCCCTCACGGCAAGAATTGCCCATTTTCAAGGTCAAACGAGCCATAGAGCAGATAAAACCCCATTTAACCAATTTTCGTGTGCTATAGTCCACAGATTTTTTGGTTATCCGGAATTTCGACCTCATTTTTACCAAAATATTACCTGGACGTTTGTTAAGACCTTATCTATGGAGCCAGTTGGCCCTCATGGCCAAAATGGCCCATTTTCAAGGTCAAACGAGCCCTAGAGCAGGTAAACCCCCATTTTACCGATTTTCGTTTGCTATAGTCCACTGTTTTTTTGGTTATCCAGAATTACGACCTTATTTTTTCCAAAATTTTACATGGACGTTTGTTAAGACCTTATCGATGGAGCCAGTTTGCCCTTACGGCCAAAATGACCCATTTTCAAGGTCAAACGAGCCATAGAGCAGGTAAACCACTATTTTCTCGATTTTCGTGTGCTATAGGTCACCATTTTTTTTGGTGATCCAGAATCCCGACCTAATTTTTATAAAATTTTACGTGGACGTCCGTTAAGACCTTATCTAAGGAGCCAGTTGGCCCTCACGTCCAAAATGGCCCATTTACAATGTCAAACGAGCCCTAGAGCAGGTAAACCCCCCATTTTGTCGATTTTCGTGTGCATAGGTCACCATCTTTTTTGGTGATCTAGAATACCGACCTCATTTTTGTCAAAATTTTACCTGGTCGTCCGTTAAAAACTTATCTATGGAGCCAGTTGCCCTTCATGACCAGAACGGCCCATTTTCAAGATCAAACAAGACCTAGAGCAGGTAAACCCCCCATTTTACCAATTTTCGTATGCTATAGTCCACTGTTTTTTGGTTATCCAGAATTCTGACCTCACTTTTGTCAAAATATTACCTGGACGTTCCTTAAGACCTTATCTATGGAACCAGCTGGCCCTCACAGATAGAATTGCCCATTTTCAAGGTCAAACGAGCCCTAGAGAAGGTAAACCCCCAATTTTACCAATTTTCGTATGCTATACTCCAGGGATTTTTTGGTGATCTGGAATTCCGACCTCATTTTTGCCAAAATTATACATGGACGTCCGTTAAGACCTTATTTATGGAGCCTGTCAGCCCTCATTACAAAAATGGCCCATTTTCAAGGTCAAATGAGCCCTATAGCATGTAGACCCCCATTTGGCCGGTTTTCGTATGCTATAGGTCACCATCTTTTTTGGTGAGCCAGAATTCCGACCTCATTTTTGCCAAAATTTTACCTCAACAACCGTTAAGACCTTACCTATGGAGCCATTTGGCCCTCACGGCCAGAATGGCCATTCTCAAGGTCAAACGAGACTTAGAGCAGGTAAACTCTCTATTTTATCGATTTTCATGTGCTATAGTGCACAGATTTTTTGGTGATCCAGAATTCTGATTTCATTTTTGCAAAAATTTTACCTGGATGTCCGTTAAGACCTTATATATGGAGACAGTTGGCCCTCAAGGCCAAAATGGCCCATTCTCAAGGTCAAACGATCCCTTGAGCAGGTTAACACCCCATTTTACCAATTTTTGTGTGCTAAAGTCCACATATTTTTTGGTGAACCGAAATTCCGACCTCATTTTTGTCAAAATTTTACCTGGACATCCATTAAGACCTTATTTCTGGGGCCAGTCTACCCGCATGACCAAAATGGCCCATTTTCAATGCCAAATAATCCCTAGAGCAGGTAAACCTCCAATTTTACCAATTTTCGTGTGCTATATAATACACGGATTTTTTGGTGATTCGGAATTTTTACATCATTTTTGCCAAAAAATTTCCTGGACGTCCGTTAAAACCTTATCTATGGAGCCAGATGGCCCTCACAGCCAAAATGACCCATTTCAAGTTCAAACGAGCCCTACAGCAGGTAAACCCCACATTTCCTCGATTTTCATGTGCTATAGTCCACTGATTTTTTGGTCATCCAGAATTCTGACCTCATGTTTAGCAAAAATTATACCTGGACGTCCGTTAAGACCTAATCTATAGAGCCAGATGGCCCTCAAGGCCAAAATGGACCATTTTCAAGATCAAATGAGCCCTAGAGCCAGTAAACCCCCCCCCCCCCCCCATTTTACCGATTTTTGTTTGCTATAGTGCACGGATTTTTTGGTGATCCAGAATTCCGACCTTATTTTTCCCAAAATTATATTTGGACGTCCGTTAAGACCTTATCTATGGAGCCAGTTGGCCCTAATGGCAAAAAAGGCCCATTTTCAAGGTCAAACGATCTTTAGAGAAGGTAAACCCCTCATTTTGCCGATTTACGTGCGCTATTGGTCACCATCCTTTTTGCTGATCCAGAATTTCGACCTTATTTTTGCAAAAATTTTACCTGAACGTCTGTTAAGACCTTACCTATGGATCCAGTTGGACCTCATGGCCAGAATGGACCATTATAAAGGTGAAACGAGACCTAGAGCAGGTAAGCACCCCATTTTACCGATTTTCGTGTGCTATAGTCCACGGATTATTTGGTGATCAAGAATTCCGACCTCATTTTATCCAACATTTTACCTGGACGTCCTTTAAAACCTAATCTATGGAGCCAGTTGTCCCTCACGGCCAAAATGGCCCATTTTAAAGGTCAAACGAGCCCTAGAGAAGGTAAACTCCCATTTTACCAATTTTCGTGTGCTATAGACCACGTATTTTTTAGTGATCCAAACTTCTGACCTCATTTTTGCCAAAATTTTATCTGGACGTTGGTTAAGACCTTATCTATGGGGCCAGTTTGCCCTCACGGCCAAAATGACCCATTTTTAAAGCCAAATGAGCCCTAGAGCAGGTAAACCCCCCATTTTACCGATTTTTGTGTGCTATAGTCCACAGATTTTTTGGTGATCAGGAATTACGACGTCATTTTTTCAAAAATTATACTTAGACGTCCGTTAAGACATTATTTATGGAGCCAGTTGACCCTAACGGCCAAAATGGCCCATTTGCAAGGTCAAACGAGCCCTAGAGCAGGTAAACCCCGCATTTCTCCGATTTTCATGTGCTATAGTCCACTGATTTTTTGGTTATCCAGAATTCCGACCTTATTTTTAGCAAATATTATACCTAGACGTCTGTTAAGACCTTATCTATGGAGACAGAAAGCCCTCACGGCCAAAATGGCCCATTTTCAAGGTCAAACGAGCCCTAGAGTAGGGAAACCCCATTTTTTTTACCGATTTTCGTGTGCTATAGTCCACAGATTTTTTGGTTATCCAGAATTCTGACATCATTTTTGCCAAAATTTTACCTGGACGTCGGTTAAGACCTTATCTATGGAGCCAGATGGCCCTCACGGTCAAAATGACCCATTTCAAGTTCAAGCGAGCCCTAGAGCAAGTAAACCCCACATTTCACCGATTTTCGTGTGCTATTGTCCACTGATTTTTTGGTCATCCAGAATTCCGACCTCATTCTTAGTAAAAATTATACTTGGACGTCCGTTAAGACCATATCTATGGAGCTAGATGGACCTTACGGCTAAAGTGGCCCATTTTCAAGGTCAAATGAGTCCTAGAGCAGGGAAACCCCCATTTTACCGATTTTAATGTGCTATAGTCCACGGATTTTTTGGTGATCCAGAATTTCGTACACATTTTTGCCAAAATTTTACCTGGACGTCCGTTAAGACCTTATCTATGGAGCCAGTTGGCCCTCACGGCTAAAATTACCCATTTTCCAGGTCAAACGAGCCCTAGAGCAGGTAAACCCCCATTTTACCGATTTTCGTGTGCTAAAGTCCATAAATTTTTTGGTGATTCGAAATTCCGACCTCATTTTTTCCAAAAATTTACCTAGACGTACGTTAAGGCCTTATCTACGGAGCCAGTTGGCCCTCACAACCAAAATGGCCCATTTTCAAGGTCAAACTAGCCCTAAAACAGGTAAACCTCCATTTTACCGATTTTCGTGTGCTATAATCCACGAATTTTTTGGTGATCCAGAATGTCGACCTCATTTTTTCCAAAAGTTTACCTGGAAGTTCGTTAAGACCTTATATATGGAGCCAGTAGGCCCTCACCGCTAGAATGGCCCATTTTCAAGGTCAAACGAGCCCTAGAGAAAGTAAACTCCCCATTTTATCAATTTTCGTGTGCTATAGTCCACAGATTTTTTGGTGATCCAGAATTCCGACCTCATTTTTGCAAAACATATACATGGACGTCCGTTAAGACCATATCTATGGAGCCAGTTGGCCTTCACGACAAAAATCACCCATTTTGATGGTCAAATGAGCCCTAGAGCAGGTAAACACCACATTTTGCGGATTTTCGTGTGCTATAGGCACCATCTTTTCTGATTATCCAGAATTCCGACCTCAATTTTGCCAAAATGTTACCTGAACATCCGTTAAGACAATACCTATGGAGACAGTTAGCCCTAACGCCAGAATGGCCCATTTTCAAGGTCAAAGGAGACCTAGAGCAGGTAATCCCCCTATTTTACCGATTTTCGTGTGCTATATAGTCTATGAATTTTTCGGTCATCCAGAATTCCACCTCTTTTTTGCCAAAATTTTACCTTGACGTCCGTTAAGACCTTATCTATGGAGCCAGTTGGCCTTCACAGCCAAAATGGCCCATATTCAAGGTCAAACGAGCCCTAGAGAAGGTAAACCACCTATTTTACCAATTTTCGTGTGCTCTAGTGTACGGATTTTTTGGTGATCTGAAATTCTGACCTCATTTTTGCCAAAATTATACCTGGACGTACGTTAAGACCCTATCTATGTAGACAGTTGGCCCTCATGGCCAAAATGACACATTTTCAAGGTCAAATGAGACGAAGAGCACATAAACCCCCATTTTGCCGATTTTCGTGTGCTATAGGTCATCATATTTTTTGGTTATCCATAATTCCGACCTCATTTTTGCCAAAATTTTATCTGGACGTCCGTTATGACCTTACATATGGAGCCACTTGGCCCTCACGGCCAGAATGACCATTCTAAAGGTCAAACGAGACCTAGAGCAGGTAAACCCCTTATTTTACCATTTTCGTGTGCTATAGTGCACATATTTTTTGGTGATCCATAATTCCGATTTCATTCGTGCAAGAATTTTACCTGCACGTCTGTTAACACTTTATATAAGGAGACAGTTGGCCCTCAAGGCCAAAATGGCACATTTTCAATGTCAAACGATCCCTAGAGCAGGTTAACCCCCCATTTTACGATTTTTGTGTGCTTAAGTCCACATGTTTTTTGGTGATCCAAAATTTCGACCTCATTTTTGCCAAAATTTTACCTGGACATCCGTTAAGACCTTAACTATGGGGCCAGTCTGCCCGCACGGCCAAAATGGACCGTTGTCAATGCCAATTGAGTCCTAGAGCAGGTTAACCCCCCAGTTTACCAATTTTCGTGTGCTATAGTCCACAAATTTTTTGGTGATTCGGAATTATGACATCATTTTTACCAATAATTTTCCTGGACGTTTGTTAAAACATTATCAATAGAGCCAGATGGCCCTCATGGCCAAAATGACCCATTTCTAGTTCAAATGAACCCTAGAGCAGGTAAACCCCACATTTCACCGATTTTCATGTGCTATAGTCCACTGATTTTTTGGTCATCCAGAATTCTGACCTCATTTTTAGCAAAAATTATACCTGGATGTCCATTAAGACCTAATCTATGGAGACAGAAAGCCCTCACGGCCAAATTGCCCAATTTTCAAGGTCAAACGAGCCCTAGAGCAGGGAAACCGTGATTTTACCGATTTTCTTGTTCTATAGTCCACAGATTTTTTGGTGATCCAGAATTCTGACCTCATTTTTTGCCAAAATTTTACCTGGACATCCGTTAAGACCTTATCAATGGAGCCAGTTGGCCCTCACGGCCAAAATGGCCCATTATCAAGGTTAAACGATCCCTAAAGAAGGTAAACACCACATTTCACCAATTTCGTGTGCTATTTTCCATAGATTTTTTGGTCATCCAGAATTCCGCCCTCAATTTTAGCAAAAATTATGCCTGGACGTTCGTTAAGACCTAATCTATGGAGCCAGATGGCCCTCATGGCCAAAATGGCCCATTTTCAAGGTCAAACGAGCCCTAGAGCAGGGAAACCCTCATTTTACCTATTTGTGTGCTATATTCCATAGATTTTTTCGTGATCCAGAATTCCGACCTCATTTTTGCCAAAGCTTTACCTAGACGTCCGTTAAGACCTTATCTATAGAGCTAGTTGGCCCTGGCAGCCAAAATGGCTCATTTTCAAGTTCAAACAATCCCTAGAGCAGGTAGACCCCATTTTATCAATTTTCGTTTGCTAAAGTCCACAGATTTTTTGGTGATCCAAAATTTCGACCTCATTTTCCCACAAGTTTTACCTGGACGTCTGTTAAGACCTTATCTATGGGGCCAATCTGCCCGCACGGCCAAAATGGCCCACTTTCAAGCCCAAATGAACCCTAGTGCAGGTAAACCCCCCATTTTACCAATTTTCGTGTGCTATAGTCGATAGATTTTTTGGTGATCCAAAATTCCGACATCATTTTTGCCAAAATTTTAATCTGGACGTCCATTAAGACCTTATCTATGGGCCAGTTTGCATTCACGGCCAAAATGGCCCATTTTCAAAGCCAAATGAGCTATAGAGCAGGTAAACCCCCCATTTTACCAATTTTAGTGCGCTATATAGTCCACGGATTTTTTGGTGATCCAAAATTCTGACCTCATTCTTGCTAAATTTATACTAGAATGTCCGTTAAGACCTTATCTATGGAGTCAGTTGGCCCTCACGACCAAAATGGCCCATTTTCAATGTCAAACAAGCCCTATAGTTGGTAAGCCCCTAATTTTACAAATTTTCGTGTGCTATAGTCCACGGATTTTTTGGTGATTCGAAATTCTGACATCATTTTTGCCAAAAATTTTCCTGGACGTTTGTTACAACCTTATCTATGGAACTAGATGGCCCTCACGGCCAAAATGAACCATTTAAAGTTCAAACGAGCCCTAGAGCAGGTAAACCCCGGATTTCTCTGATTTTCATATGCTATAGTCCACTGATTTTTTGGTCATCCAGAATTTCGACCTTATTTTTAGCAAAAATTATACCTAGACGTCTGTTAAGACCTTATCTATGGAGACAAAAAGCCCTCACGGCCAAAATGGCCCATTTTCAAGGTCAAACGAGCCCTAGAGTAGGGAAACCCCATTTTTTTTACCGATTTTCGTGTGCTATAGTCGACAGATTTTTTGGTGATCCAGAATTCTGACCTCATTTTTGCCAAAATTTTACCTGAACGTCGGTTAAGACCTTATCTATGGAGCCAGATGGCCCTCACGGTCAAAATGTCCCATTTCAAGTTCAAGCGAGCCCTAGAGCAAGTAAACCCCACATTTCACCGATTTTCGTGTGCTATTGTCCACTGATTTTTTGGTCATCCAGAATTCCGACCTCATTCTTAGCAAAAATTATACTTGGACGTCCGTTAAGACCATATCTATGGAGCTAGATGGACCTTACGGCTAAAGTGGCCCATTTTCAAGGTCAAATGAGTCCTAGAGCAGGGAAACCCCCATTTTACCGATTTTTGTGTGCTATAGTCCACGGATTTTTTGGTGATCCAGAATTTCGTACACATTTTTGCCAAAATTTTACCTGGACGTCCGTTAAGACCTTATCTATGGAGCCAGTTGGCCCTCACGGCTAAAATTACCCATTTTCCAGGTCAAACGATCCCTAGAGCAGGTAAACCCCCATTTTACCAATTTTTGTGTGCTATAGTCCACAGATTTTTTGTTTATCCAAAATTCTGATATCATTTTTACAGATATTTTACCTGGACGTCCGTTAAGACCTTTTCTATAGAACTAGTTGTACCTAACGGCCAAAATGATCCATTTTCAAGGTCAAAATAGCCCTAGAGCAGGTAAATCCCCCATTTTTCCAATTTTCCTATGCTATAGTCCACAGATTTTTTGGTGATCCGAAATTCTGATCTCATTTTTGCAGAAATTTTACCTACACGTCCGTTAAGACCTTATCTGTGGGGCTAGTTTGCCCGCACGTCTAAAATGGCCTATTTTTAATGTCAAACAAGCCCTAGAGCAGGTAAACCCCCCATTTTACAGATTTTTATGTGCACGGATTTTTTGGTTATCCATAATTCCGCCTTCATTTTAGCTAAAATTATACCTGGACATCCGTTAAGACCTTATCAATGGAACCAGTTGGCCCTCACGGCCGAAATGGCCCATTTTCAAGGTCAAATGAGCACTAGAGCAAATAAATCCCACCATTTTGCCAATTTTTGTGTGCTATAGATCACCATCTTTTTTGGTGATCCAGAATTCCGACCTCATTTTTGCCAAAGTTTAACCTGGACGTCCATAAAGACCTTACCTATGGAGCTAGTTGGCTCTCACGGCCAAAATTGCCCATTTTCAATGTCAAATGAGCCCTAAAGCAGGTAAACCCCCATTTGGCTGATTTTCATAGGCTATAGTTCACCATATTTTTTGGTGATCCAGAATTCCGATCTCATTTTTACCAAAATTTTACCTAGACATCTGTTAAGACTTTATCTGTGGAACCAGTTGGCCATCACGGCTAAAATGGCTCATAATCAAGGTCAAACAAGCCCTAGATCAGGTAAACCCCCCATTTTACCAATTTTTGTGTGCTATAGTCCACAGATTTTTTGGTGATCCAATATTCCAACCTCATTTTGTCCAACATTTTACCAGGACGTCCGTTAAGACCTTATCTATGGGGCTAGTTCGCCCTCACATGAAAAATGGCCCATTTTCAAGGCCAAATGAGCCCTAGAGCAGGTAAACCCACCATTTTACCGATTTTATGTGCTATGATACACGGGTATTTTGGTGAACCTGAATTCTGACCTCTTTTTTGCCAAAACTAAACCTTGACATCCGTTATGACCTTATCTATGGATCTAGTTGGCCCTCACGACCAAAATGTCCAATTTTCAAGGTCAAACGAGCCCTAAAGTAGGTAAACCCCCCATTTTGTCGATTTTCATGTCCTATAGGTCACTATCTTTTTTGGTGATCCAGAATTTCGACCTCATTTTTGCAAAAATATAAACTAGACGTCCGTTAAGACATTTCCTTTGGAGCCTGTTGTCCCTCACGCCCAGAATGCCCCATTTTCAAGTTCAAACGAGACCTAGAGCAGGTAAACACCCAATTTTACCAATTTTCGTGTGCTATTAGTCCACAAATTTTTTGGTGATCCAAAATTCCAACCACATTTTTTCAAAACTATTACCTGGACGTCCGTTAAGACCTTATCTATGGGGCCAATTTGCCCTCACGGCTAAAATGCCAATTTTCAAGGCCAAATGAGCCCTAGAGTAGGTAAACCCCTCATTTTACCGATTTTCGTGTGCTATAGTCCACATATTTTTCTGTTAAGACCTTTCTTATAGAGCCAGTTGGCCCTCATGGCCAGAATTGCCCATTTTCAAGGTCAAACAAGCCTTACAGCAGGTTAACCCCATTTTACCGATTTTCCTTTGTTATAGTCCACAGATTTTTTGGTGAACCAGAATTCCGAACTCATTTTTACCAAAATATAACCTAGACGTCCGTTAAGACCTTATCTATGGAGCCAGTTGGCCCTCACGACCAAAATGGCCCATTTTCAAGGTCAAACGAGCCCTAGAGCAGGTAAACCCCCCATTTTACTAATTTTCGTTTGCTATAGTCCACTGATTTTTTGGTGATCCAGAATTTCGACCTTATTTTTTCCAAAATTTTACCAGAACCTTTGTTAAGACCTTATCTATGGAGTCAGTTTGCCTTTACGGCCAAAATGGCCCATTATCGAGGTCAAACGAGCCATAGAGCAGGTAAACCACTATTTTACTGATTTTCGTGTGCTATAGGTCACCATTTCTTTTCGTGATCCAGAATTTCGACCTCATTTTTACCAAAATTTTACGTGGACGTCCGTTAAGACCTTATCTATGGAGCTAGTTGTCCCTCACGACCTAAATGGCCCATTTTCAACGTCAAACGAGCCCTAGAGAAGGTAAATACCCCATTTTTCTTATTTTCGTGTGCTATAGGTCACCATCTTTTTTGGTGATAAAGAATTCCGACCTCATTTTTCCCAAAATTTTACGTGAACGTCCATTAAGACCTTACCTATGGATCCAGTTGGCCCTCACGGCAAGAATTGCCTATTTTCAAGGTCAAACGAGCCGTAGAGCGGGTAAAATCCCATTTAACCAATTTCCGTGTGCTATAGTCCACAGATTTTTTGGTTATCCAGAATTTCGACCTCATTTTTCCCAAAATTTTACTAGGACGTCTGTTAAGACCTTTCTTATAGAGCCAGTTAGCCCTCATGGCCAGAATGACCCATTTTCAAGGTCAAACGAGACCTAGAGTAGTTAAATCCCCAATTTTACCAATTTTCATGTGCTACGGTCCACAGATTTTTCGGTGATCCAGAATTCCGACCTCATTTTTGCCAAAATTATACTTGGACGTCCGTTAAGACCTTATTTATGGAGCCAGTTGACCCTCACGGCCAAAATGACCCATTTCAAGTTCAAACGACCCCTAGAGCAGGTAAACCCCACATTTCACCGATTTCGTGTGCTATAGTCCACTGATTTTTTGGTCATCCAGAATTACGACTTTATTTTTAGCAAAAATTATACCTGGACGTCCGTTAAGACCTTATATATGGAGCCAAATGGCCCTCATGGCCAAAATGGCCCATTTTCAAGGTTAAACGAGCCCTAGAGCAGGGAAACCCCCATTTTACCGATGTTCGTGTGCTATAGTCCACAAATTTTTTGGTGATCCAGAATACCGACCTCATTTTTGCCAAAGTTTTACCTGGACGTCCGTTAAGACCTTATCTATGGAGCTAGTTGGCCCTCACAGCCAAAATTGCCCATTTTCAAGTTCAAACGATCCCTAGAGCAGGTAGACCCCCATTTTATCGATTTTCGTTTGCTAAAGTCCATAGATTTTTTGGGGATCTCAAATTCCACCATCATTTTTACCAAAATTTTACCTGGACGTCCGTTAAGACCTTTTCTATGGGGCCAGTTTGCCCTCACGGCCAAAATGACCCATTTTCAAGGCCAAATCAGCCCTAGAGCATCTAAACTCCCCATTTTACCGATTTTCGTCAGCTATAGTCCACAGTTTTTTTGGTGATCCAGAATTCTGACCTCATTTTTGCCAAAATTATACCTGGATATCCGTTAAGACCTTATCTATGGATCCAGTAGGCCCTCATGGCCAAAATGGCCCATTTTCAAAGTCAAACGTGCCCTAGAGCAGGGAAACCCCCATTTTACCGATTTTTGTGTTCTATAGTGCACAGATTTTTTGGTGATCCAGAATTTCGACCTCATTTTTTCCATAATTTTACCTGAACCTCCGTTAAGACGTTACCTATGGAGCCATTTGGCACTAACGGCCAGAATGACCCATTTTCAAGGTCGAACGAGACCTAGAGCAAGTACACCCCCTATTTTATCTATTTTCGTGTGCTATAGTTCACAAATTTTTTGCTGATCAAGAATTCTGACCTCATTTTTGCCAAAATTTTACCTGGACATCAGTTAAGACCTTATCTATGGAACCAGTTGGCCCTCACAGCCAAAATGGCTCATTTTCAAGGTTAAACGAGACCTAGAGCAGGTAAACTCACTATTTTACAGATTTTCGTGTGTTATTAGTCCATAAATTTTTTGGTGATCCAAAATTCCGACCTCATATTTTCAAAAATATTATTTGGACGTCCGTTATCACCTTATCTATGGGGCCAATTTGCCCTCACGGCCAAAATGGCCCATTTACAAGGCCAAATGAGCCCTAGACCAGGTAAACCCCTTATTTTACCGATTTTCGTGTGCTATAGTCCACAGATTTTTTAGTGATCCAAAATTCCAATTTCATTTTTGCCAAAACTTTACCAGGACGTCCGTTAAGACCTTACCTATGGAACCAGTTGGCGCTCACGGCAAGAATGGCTTAATTTCAACGTCAAACGAGCCCAAGAGAAGGTAAACCCTCAATTTTACCGATTTTCGTGTGCAATAGTCCACTGATTTTTTGGTGATCCAGATTTCGACCTAATTTTTGATTAAATTATACCTCAACGTTCGTTAAGACCTTATCTATGGAGCCAGTTGGCCCTCACAGCCAAAATGACCCATTTTTAACGTCAAATGAGCCCTAGAGCAGGAAAACCCCTATTTGGCCGATTTTCGTATGCCATAGTTCACCATCTTTTTGGTAATCAAAAATTTCGACTTCATTTTTGCAAAAAATTTACTTGGACGTCCGTTAAGACCTTACCTATGGAACCAGTTGGCGCTCACGGCAAGAATGACCTATTTTCAAGGTCAAACGAGCCCTAGAGAAGGTAAACCCTTCATTTTACCAATTTTCGTGTGCTATTGTCCACTGATTTGGTGATGTAGAATTCCAACCTCATTTTTCTCAAAATTTTACCTGGACGTTCGTTGTAACCTTATCTATGGAGACAGTTGTCCCTAACGGCCAAAATGGTCCATTTTCAAGGTCAAAAGAGCCGTAGAGCAGGTGAACCCTCCATTTTGCCGATTTTCGTGTGCATAGGTCACCATCTTTTTTGGTGATCCAGAATTCCGACCTCATTTTAGTCAAAAATTTTCCTAGACATCCGTTAACACCTTATCTATAGAGCCAGTTGCCCCTCACGACCAGAAGGGCCCATTTTCAAGGTCAAACAAGACCTAGAGCAGGTAAACCCCACATTTTACCAATTTTCGTGTGCTATACTCCACGGATTTTTTGGTGATCCAGAATTTCGACCTCATTTTTGCCAAAATTTTAACTAGACGTTCCTTAAAACCTTATCTATGAAACCAGTTGGCCCTAACGGCTAGAATTGCCAATTTCCAACGTCAAACAAGCCCTAGAGAAGGTAAACCCCCCATTTTACCAATTTTCGTGTGCTATACTCCACACATTTTTTGGTGATCTGGAATCCCTACCTCATTTTTACCAAAATTATACATCGACGTCCGTTAAGACCTTATTTATAGAGCCTGTTGGGCCTCATCACAAAAATGGCCCGTTTTCAAGGTCAAATGAGCCCTAGAACATGTAGCCGCCCATTTTGCCGGTTTTCGTATGCTATAGGTCACCATCTTTTTTGGTGATCCAGAATTCCGACCTCATTTTTGCCAAAATTTTACCTCGAATTCCGTTAAGACCTTACCTATGGAGCCACTTAGCCCTCACGGCCAGAATGGACATTCTCAAGGTCAAACAAGACCTAGAGCAGGTAAACCCCTTATTTAACCGATTTTCGTGTGCTATAGTGCACGGATTTTTTGGTGATCCAGAATTCTGACTTCATTTCTACAAAAATTTTACCTGGACATCCGTTAAGACCTTATATATGGAGACAGTTGGCCCTCAAGGCCAAAATGGACCATTTTCAAGGTGAAACGAGCCCTAGAGCAGGTTAACCCCCATTTTACCAATTTTTGTGTGCTAAAGTCCAAATATTTTTTGGTGATCCGAAATTTCGACATCATTTTTGCCAAAATTTTACTTGGATGTCCGTTAAGACCTTATCTATGGGGCCAGTCTGCCCGCACGGCCAAAATGACCCATTTTCAAAGCCAAATGACCCCAAGAGCAGGTAAACCCCCCATTTTACCAAAATTCGTGTGCTATATAGTCGACAGATATTTTGATGATCCGGAATTTCGTCTTCATTTTTGCTAAATTTATACTAGGACATCCGTTAAGACCTTATCTATGGAGTCAGTTGGCCCTCACGACCAAAATGGTCCATTTTCAACGTCAAACAAGCCCTAGAGTAGGTAAGCCCCATATTTTACCAATTTTCGTGTGTTAGTCCACAGATATTTTGTTGATTCGAAATTCTGACATCATTTTTGCCAAAAAATTTCCTGGACGTCTGTTAAAACCTTATCTATGGAGCCAGATGACCCTCTCGGCCAAAATGACCCATTTCAAGTTCAAGAGAGCCCTAGAGCAGGTAAACCCCACATTTCACCGATTTTCGTGTGCTATAGTCCACTGATTTTTTGGTCATCCAGAATTCCGATTTTCATGTGCTATAGTTCACAATCTATTTTGGTGCTCCAAAATTTCGACCTCATTTTTGCCAAAATTTTACCTGGACATCTGTTAAGAACTTATCTGTGGAACCAGTTGGCCCTCACGACCAAAATGGTCCATATTCAAGGTCAAACAAGCCCTAGAGCAGGTAAACCCACCATTTTACCAATGTTCGTGTGCTATAGTCCACAGATTTTTTGTTAATCCAAAATTCCGACCTCATTTTGTCCAAAATTTTACCTGGACGTCCGTTAAGACCTTATCTATGGGGTAAGTTTTCCCTCACGTCAAAAATGGCCCATTTTCAAGGCCAAATGAGCCCTAGAGCAGTTAAACCTCCCATTTTACCAATTTTGTGTGCTATGATCCACGGATTTTTTGGTGAACCTGAATTCTGACCTCATTTTTGCCAAAACTAAACCTGGACGTCCTTTAAGACCTTATCTATGGATCCAGTTGGCCCTAACGACCTAAATGTCCCATTTTCAAGGTCAAACGAGCCCTAAAGCAGGTAAACCCCCTATTTTGCCAATTTTCATGTCCTATAGGTCACCATCTTTTTTGGTAATCCAGAATTTCGACCTTATTTTTGCCAAAATATAATATGGACGTCCGTTAAGACCGTACCTATGGAGCCAGTTGGCCCTCACGGCCAGAATGGCCCATTTTCAAGGTCAAACGAGACCTAAAGCAGGTAAACACCCCATTTTACCAATTTTCGTGTGCTATTAGTCCACAAATTTATTAGTGATCCAAAATTCCGCTCTCATTTCTTCAAAAATATTACCTGGACGTCCGTTAAGACCTTATCTATGAGGCCAATTTACCCTCACGGCCAAAATGGCCCATTTTCAAGGCCAAATGAGCCCTAGAGCAGGTAAACCCCCCATTATACCGATTTTCGTGTGCTATAATCCACAGATTTTTTGGTGATCCAGAATTCGACTTTATTTTGTCCAAAATTTTACCTGGACGTCTGTTAAGACCTTTCCTATGGAGCCAGTTGGCGCTCACGACCAGAATGGCCTATTTTCAAGGTCAAACGAGCCCTGGAGAAGGTAAACCCTCCATTTTACCGATTTTCGTGTGCTATAGGCAACAGATTTTTTGGTAATCCAAAATTCAGACCTCATTTTATCCAAGATTTTACCTGGACGTCCCTTAAGACGTTATCTATGATCCAGTTTGCCCTCACGTCCAAAATCTCCCATTTTCAAGGTCAAACGAGCCCTAGAGCAGGTAAACCCCCCATTTTATAGATTTTTGTGTGCTATAGTTCACGGATTTTTTGGTGATCCAGAATTCCGATCTCATTTTTGCCAAAATTATACCTGGAAATCCGTTAAGACCTTATCTATGGAGCCATTTGGCCCTCACGGCCAAAATGTCCCATTTTCAAAGTCAAACGAGCCCTAGAGCAGGTAAACCCCCATTTTACCGATTTTCGTTTGCTATAGTCCACTTATTTTTTGGTTATCCAGAATTTCGACCTTATTTTTTCCAAAACTTTACCTGGACGTTTATTAAGACCTTATCTATGGAGTCAGTTTGCCCTTACGGCCAAAATTTCCCATTTTCAAGGTCAAATGAGCCATAGAGCAGGTAAACCACTATTTTGTCGATTTTCGTGTGCTATAGGTCACCATTTTTTTTGGTGATCCAGAATTCCGACCTCATTTTTACCAAAATTTTACGTGGACGTCAGTTAAAACCTTATCTAAAGAGCCAGTTGGCCCTCACGTCCAAAATGGCCCATTTTAAATGTCAAACGAGCCCTAGAGCAGGTAAAGCCCCCATTTTGCCGATTTTCGTGTGCATAGGTCACCATCTTTTTTGGTGATCTAGAATTCCGACCTCATTTTTGTCAAAATTTTATGTGGTCGTCCGTTAACAACTTATCTATGGAGCCAGTTGCCCCTCACGACCAGAACGGTCCATTTTCAAGGTCAAACAAGACCTAGAGCAGGTAAACCCCCCATTTTACCAATTTTCGTATGCTATAGTCCACAATTTTTTGGTTATCCAGAATTCTGACCTCACTTTTGTATGCTATACTCCAGGGATTTTTTGGTGATATGGAATTCCGATCTCATTTTGGCCAAAATTATACATGTACGTCCGTTAAGACCTTATTTATGAAGCCTGTCAGCCCTCATTACAAAAATGGCCCATTTTCAAGGTCAAATGAGCCCTATAGCATGTAGACCCCCATTTTGACGGTTTTCGTATGCTATAGGTCACCATCTTTTGTGGTGATCCAAAATTCCGACCTTATTTTTGCCAAAATTTTACCTCGACATCCGTTAAGACCTTACCTATGGAGCCATTTGGCCCTCACGGCCAGAATGGCCATTCTCAAGGTCAAACGAGACTTAGAGCAGGTAAACTCCCTATTTTATCGATTTTCATGTGCTATAGTGCACAGATTTTTTGGTGATACAGAATTCCATTTCATTTTTGTAAAAATTTTACCTGGATGTCCGTTAAGACCTTATATATGGAGACAGTTGGCCCTCAAGGCCAAAATGGCCCATTCTCAGGGTCAAACGATCCCTTGAGCAGGTTAACACCCCATTTTACCGATTTTTGTGTGCTAAAGTCCACATATTTTTTGGTGATCCGAAATTCCGACCTCATTTTTGTCAAAATTTTACCTGGACATCCATTAAGACCTTATTTCTGGGGCCAGTCTGCCCGCACGACCAAAATGGCCCATTTTCAATGCCAAATAATGCCTAAGCAGGTAAACCTCCAATTTTACCAATTTTCGTGTGCAATACACGGATTTTTTGGTGATTCGGAATTTTTACATCATTTTTGGCAAAAAATTTCCTGGACGTCCGTTAAAACTTTATCTATGGAGCCAGATGGCCCTCACAGCCAAAATGACCCATTTCAAGTTCAAACGAGCCCTACAGTAGGTAAACCCCACATTTCCTCGATTTTCATGTGCTATAGTCCACTGATTTTTTGGTCATCCAGAATTCTGACCTCATTTTTAGCAAATATTATACCTGGGCGTCCGTTAAGACCTAATCTATGGAGCCAGATTGCCCTCACGGCCAAAATGGACCATTTTCAAGGTCAAATGAGCCCTAGAGCCAGTAAACACCCCCTATTTTACCGATTTTCATTTGCTATAGTGCACAGATTTTTTGGTGATCCAAAATTCCGACCTCATTTTATCCAAAATTTTACCTGGACGTCCGTTAAAACCTTATCTATGGAGCCAGTTGTCCCTCACGGCCAAAATGGCCCATTTTAAAGGTCAAACGAACCCTAGAGAAGGTAAACTTCCATTTTACCAATTTTCGTGTGCTATACCACGTATTTTTTGGTGATCTAAAATTCCGACCTCATTTTTGCAAAAAATTTACCTAGACGTTGGTTAAGACCTTATGTATGGGGCTAGTTTGCCCTCACGGCCAAAATGGCCCATTTTGAAAGCCAAATTAGACCTAGAGCAGGTAAACCCCCCATTTTACCGATTTTCGTATGCTATAGTCCACGGATTTTTTGTTGATCAGGAATTCCGTCGTCATTTTTTCAAAAATTATACTTGGACGTCCGTTAAGACATTATTTATGGAGCCAGTTGACCCTAACGGCCATTTGCAAGGTCAAACGAGCCCTAGAGCAGGTAAACCCCCCATTTTGCCCATTTTCGTGTGCATAGGTCACCATTTTTTTGGTGATCCAGAATTTCGCCCTCATTATTGCCAAAATTTTACCTAGACGTTCGTTAACACCTTATCTATGGAGCCAGTTGGCTCTCACGTCCAGAAGGGCCTATTTTCAAGGTCAAACAAGACCTAGAGCAGGTACACCACCCATTTTACCGATTTTCGTGTCCTATATTCCACAGATATTCTGGTGATCCAGAATTACGTCTCATTTTTGCCAAAATTATACCTAGACATCCGTTAAGACCTTATCTGTGGAGCTAGTTGGCCCTCATGGCCAAAATGGACCATTTTCAAAGTCAAATCAGTCCTAGAGCTGGTAAACCCCCCATTTTACCGATTTTCGTGTGCTATAGTCCACGGATGGTGATCCTGAATTCGTACTTCATTTTTTCAAAAATTTTACCTGGACATTCGTTAAGACATTATCTATGGAACCAGTTGGCCCTCACAGCCAAAATAGCCCATTTTCAAGTTCAAACGAGCCTTAGAGCAGGTAAGCCCCCATTTTACCGATTTTCATTAGCTAAAGTCCACAGATTTTTTGGTGATCCGAAATTCTGACCTCATTTTTCCCAAAATTTTACCTTAACGTCGGTTTAGACCTTATCTATGCGGCCAGTTTGCCCTCACGGCCAAAATGATCCATTTTCAGGGTCACATGAGCGCTAGAGCAGGTAAACCCCCCATTTTACCGATTTTCGGGTGCTATAGTCCACCGATATTTTGGTGATCAGGAAGTCCGACCTCATTTTTTCCAAACCTACACCTGAACGTCTGTTAAGACCTTATTTATGGAGCCAGTTGTCCCTCACAGCCAAAATGGCCCATTTTCAAGGTCAAACGAGCCGTAGAGCACGTAAAACCTCCATTTTGCCGATTTTCATGTGCATAGGTCACCATTTTTTTGGTGATCCAGAATTCCGACCTCATTATTGCCAAAATTTTACCTACACATCTGTTAACACCTTATCAATAGAGCTAGTGGGCCCTCATTGCCAGAACGGCCCATTTTCAATGTCAAACAAGACCTAGAGCAGGTAAACCGCCTATTTTACCGATTTTCGTGTGATATAGTCCACAGATTTTTTGGTGATCCAAAATTTCGACTTTATTTTTGCCATAATTTTTCCTGGATGTCCATTAACACCTTATCTATGGAACCAGTTGGCCCTCACAGCCAAAATGGTCCATTTGTAAGGTCAAACGAGCCCAAGAGAAGGTAAACCCCCCATTTTACCAATTTTCGTGTGCTATAGTCCACACATTTTTTGGTGATCAGGAGTTCCGACCTTATTTTTGCCAAAGTTATACCTACACATCTGTTAAGACCTTATCTGTGGAGCCAGTTGGCCCTCATGGCCAAAATGGACCATTTTCAAGGTCAAATCAACCCTAGAGCAGGTAAACCCCCATTTTACCGATTTTCGTGTGTTATAGTCTACGGATTTTTTGGTGATCCAGAATTCCGACCTCATTTTAGCCAAAATTTTACTTGGACGTCCGTTAAGACCTTATCTATGGAGCTAGTCGGCCCTTGTGGCCAAAATGGCCCATTTTCAAGTTCAAACGAGCCCTAGAGCAGGTAAACCCCCATTTTACCGATTTTCGTTTGCTAAAGTCCACATATTTTTTGGTGATCCAAAATTTCGACCTCATTTTTTCCCAAAATTATACGTGGACGTCCGTTAAGACCTTTTCTATGGGGCCAGTCTTCCCGCACGGCCAAAATGGGCCATTTTCAAGGCCAAATTAACCCTAGAGCAGGTAAACCTCCCATTTTACCAATTTTCGTGTGCTATAGTTCACAGATTTTTTGATGATCCAGAATTCCGACGTTATTTTTGCTAAAAATTTTCCTGGATGTCCGTTAAGACCGTATCTATAGAGCCTGTTGGCCCTCACGGCCAAAATGACCCATTTCTATTGTCAAAGGAGCACTAGAGGAGGTAAACCATCCATTTTACTGATTTTCGTGTGCAATAATGCATGGATTTATTGGTGATCCAGAACTCTGACCTTATTTTTCCCAAAATTATACCTGGACGTTCGTTAAGACCTTATCTATGAAGCTAGTTGGCCCTCATGGCCAAAATGGCCCATTTTCAAGGTCAAACGAGCCCTAGAGAAGGTAAACCCCCCATTTTGCCAATTTTCGTGTGCTATAGGTCACCATCCTTTTTGGTGATCCAGAATTCTGACCTTATTTTTGCCATAATTTTACCTAAACGTCTTTTAAAACCTTACCTATGGAGCCAGTTGGCCCTCATGGCTAGAATGGCCCATTATCAAGGTCAAACGAGACCTAGAGCATGTAAACCCCCCCCCCCCATTTTACCAATTTTTGTGTGCTATAATCCACAGATTATTTGGTGATCCAGAATTCCGACCACACTTAATTCAAAATTTTACCTCGACGTCCGTTAAGACTTTATTCATGGAGCCAGTTGTCCCTCATGGTCAAAATGGCCGATTTTAAAGGTCAAACCAGCCCTAGAGAAGTTAAACTCCCATTTTACCGATTTTCGTGTGCTATAGTCCACGTATTTTTTGGTGATCCAGAATTACGATGTTATTTTTGCAAAAATTTTCTTTGGACGTTCGTTAAAACCTTATCTCTAGAGCCAGTTGGCCCTCATGACCAAAATAACCCATTTTAGAGGTCAAACGAGACCTAGAGCAGATAAACCCCCCATTTTACCGATTTTCATTTGCAATAGTCCACAGATTTTTTGGTGATCTGGAATTTCGACCTCATTTTTTCAAAAATTATACCTGGACGTCTGGTAAGACCTTACCTATGGGGACAGTTGGCCCTCACGACCAAAATGATCCATTTTAAAGGTCAAACGAGCCCTAGAGTAGGGAAACCCCCATTTTACCGATTTTAGTGTGCAATAATCCACGGATTTTTTGGTGATCCAGAATTTTGACCTCATTTTTGCCAATATTTTACCTGGATGTTTGTTAAGACCTTATCTATGGAGGCAATTGGCCCTCATGGCCAAAATGGCCCATTTTCGAGGTCAAACGAGCCCTAGAGCAGGTACACCCCTCAATTTACCAATTTTCGTGTGATGTAGTCCCAGGATTTTTTGGTGATCCAGAATTTCAACCTCATTTTTGTCAAAATTTTAACTGGACGTCCGTTAAGTTCTTACCTATTGAGCCAGTTGGTTCTAACGGCCAAAACGACCCATTTCCAAGGTCAAACGACCCCAGTGCAGGTAAACACCGAATTTTACCGATTTTCATGTGGTATTTTCCACCATTTATTTTGTGATTAAGAATTCCGACCTCATTTTTGCCAAAATTTTACCTGGACATCCGTTAAGACCATACCTATGGGGCCAGTTGGCCCTAACGGCCAAAACGACCCATTTTCAAGGTCAAACGAGCCCTAAAGCAGGTAAACCCCATTTTGCCAATTTTCGTAAGCTATAGTCCACAGATTTTTTGGTGATCCAGAATTTCGAGTTCATGTTTGCCAAAATTTTACCTGGACGTCCGTTAAGACCTTATATATGGATCCAGTTTACCCTCACGGCCAAAATGGCCCATTTACAAGGTCAAACGATCCCTAGAGTAGATAAACCCCCCATTTTACCGATTATCGTGTGCTATAGTCCATAGATTTTTTGGGGATCTCAAATTCCGACCTCATTTTTACCAAAATTTTACCTGGACGTCCGTTAAGACCTTTTCTACGGGGTTAGTTTGCCCTCACGGCAAAAATGTCCGATTTTCAAGGCCAAATCAGCCCTACAACATGTAAACCCCCCATTTTACCGATTTTCATGAGCTTTAGTCCACAGATTTTTTGGTAATCCAGAATTCCGACCTCATTTTTGCCAAAATTATACCTGGACGTCCGTTAAGACCTTATCTATGGAGCAACTTGGCCCTCACCGCCAAAATATCCCATTTTCAAGGTTAAACGAGCCCTAGAGATGGTAAACCCCCTATTTTGCCGATTTTCATGTGTTATAGGTCACCATCTTTTTTGGTGATTCTGAATTTTGACCTCATTTTTGCTAAAATTTTACATGAACGTCTGTTAAGACCATACCTATGCAGACAGTTGGCCCTCACGGCCAGAATGGCCCATTTTCAAGGTCAAACGAGACGTAGAGCAGTTAAATCCCCGATTTTACCAATTTTCGTGTGCTATGGTCCACAGATTTTTCGGTGATCCAGAATTCTGAGCTCATTTTTGCCATAATTTTAACAGGACGTCCGTTAAGACCTTTTCTATAGACCCAGTTGGCCTTCACAGCCAAAATGGCCCATTTTCAATGCCAAACGAGCCCTAAAAAAGTTAAATCCGCTATTTTACCGATTTTTGTGTGCTATAGTGTACAAATATTTTGGTGATTCGAAATTGCGACCTCAATTTTGCCAAAATTATACCTGGACGTCTCTTAAAACCTAATCTATGGAGACAATTAGCCGTCATGGCCAAAATTGCCCATTTTCAAGGTCAAATGAGCCCAAGAGCACGTAAACCCCCATTTTGCCGATTTTCGTGTGCTATAGGTCACCATTTTTTTTGGTGATCCAAAATTTCGACCTCATTTTGTAAAAAAAATTCCTGGACGTCCGTTAAGACCTTACCTATGGAGCCAGTTGGCCCTCACGGCCAGAATAGCCCATTTTCAAGGTCAAACGAGCCCTAGAGAGGGTAAACCCCCTATTTTACCAATTTTCGAGTGCTATAGTCCATAAATATTTTGGTGATCTGGAATTCCGACCTCATTTTTGCCAAAATTATACCTGGACGTCCGTTAAGACCTTACATATGGAGCCAATTGGCCCTCATGGCCAAACTAGCCCATTTTCAAGGTCAAATGAGCCCTAGAGCATGTAAACCCCCATTTTGCTATTTTTCATATTCTATAGGTCACTATCTTTTTTGATGATCTAGAATTTCGACCTCATTTTTGCCAAAATTTTACCTGAACGTTCGTTAAGACCATACCTATGAAGCCAGTTGGCCCTCACGGCCAGAATGGCCATTCTCAAGGTCAAACAAGCAATAGAGCAGATAAACCCCCCATTTTACCGATTTTCGTTTGCTATATTCCACAGATTTTTTGGTGATCCAGAATTCCGACTTTATTTTATCCAAAATTTTACCTGGACGTCCGTTAAGACTTTATCTGTGGAGTCAGTTTGCCCACTTGGCCAAAATGGCCCACTTTCAAGGTCAAATGAACCCAAGAGCAGGTTAACCCCTATTTTGCCGATTTTCGTGTGCTATAGGTCACATCTTTTTTGGTGATCCAAATCCGACCTCATTTTGCAAAATTTTACCTGGACGTCTGTTAAGACCTTATCTATGAGCCAGTTGCCCTCACGACCAGAATCTCCATTTTCAAGGTCAAATGAGCCCTAGAGCAGGTAAACCCCATTTTACCGATTTTCGTGTGCTAGTCCACGGATTTTTGGTGATCCAGAATTCCCACTTCATTTTTGCCAAAATTTTACATGGAAGTCCGTTAAGACCTTATCTATGAGCCAGTTGGCCCTCATGGCCAAAATGGCTCATTTTCAATGTAAAATCAGCCCAAGAGCAGGTCACAAGATGCCAGGTCACCATCTTTTTTGGAGATGAGAATTTCGACCTCATTTTTGCCAAAGTTTTACCTAGACGTCCGTTAAGACCTTATTTATGAACCCAGTTGGCCCTCACGGCCAAAATTGCCCATTTTCAAGGTCAAACGAGCTCTAAAGCAGGTAAACCCACCCCCCCCCCCATTTTGCCGATTTTCGTGTGCATAGGTCACTATTTTTTTGGTGATAAAGAATTCCTACCTCATATTTGCCAAAATTTTACCTAAACGTCCATTAAGACCTTGCCTATGGATGCAGTTGGCCCTCACGGCAAGAATTGCCCATTTTCAACGTCAAACGAGCCGTAGAGCAGGTAAAACCCCATTTAACAATTTTCGTATGCTATAGTCCACAGATTTTTTGGTTATCCGGAATTCCGACCTCATTTTTGCCAAAATTTTACCAGGACGTCTGTTAAGACCTTTTCTATAGAGCCAGTTGGCCCTCATGGCCAGAATGACCCATTTTCAAGTTCAAACAAGGCTTAGAGCAGGTAAACCCCCATTTTACCGATTTTCGTTTGCTATAGTCCACAGATTTTTTGGTGATCCAGAATTCTGACCTCATTTTTACCAAAATCTTACCTGGACGTTTGTTAAGACCTTATCTATGGAGCCAGTTGGCCCTCACGGCCAAAATGGCCCATTTTCAAGGTCAAACGAGACCTAGAGCAGGTAAACCCCTCATTTTACCGATTTTCGTGTGCTATAATCCACAGATTTTTTGGTGATCCAGAATTCTGACTTTATTTAGTCCAAAATTTTACCTGGACGTCCGTTAAGACCTTACCTATGGAGCCAGTTGGCGCTCACGGCCAGAATGGCCTATTTTCAATGTCAAACGAGCCCTAGAGAAGGTAAACCCTCCATTTTACCTATTTTCGTGTGCTATAGTCCACAAATTTTTTGGTGATCCAAAATTCAGACCTCATTTGTGCCAAGATTTTACTTGGACGTCCGTTAAGACGTTATCTATGATCCAGTTTACCCTCACGTCCAAAATCTCCCATTTTCAAGGTCAAATGAGCCCTAGAGCAGGTAAGCCCCCCATTTTACAGATTTTTGTGTGCTATAGTTCACGGATATTTTGGTGATCTGGAATTCCGATCTCATTTTTGCCAAAATTATACATGGAAGTCCGTTAAGACCTTATCTATGGAGCCAGTTGGCCCTCATGGCCAAAATGGCTCATTTTCAATGTAAAATCAGCCCAAGAGCAGGTAAACCCCCATTTTGCCAATATTTGTATGCTACAGGTCACCATCTTTTTTGGAGATGCAGAATTTCGACCTCATTTTTGCCAAAGTTTTACCTAGACGTCCGTTAAGACCTTATTTATGAACCCAGTTGGCCCTCACGGCCAAAATTGCCCATTTTCAAGGTCAAACGAGCTCTAAAGCAGGTAAACCCACCCCCCCCCCCCATTTTGCCGATTTTCGTGTGCATAGGTCACTATTTTTTTGGTGATAAAGAATTCCTACCTCATATTTGCCAAAATTTTACCTAAACGTCCATTAAGACCTTGCCTATGGATGCAGTTGGCCCTCACGGCAAGAATTGCCCATTTTCAACGTCAAACGAGCCGTAGAGCAGGTAAAACCCCATTTAACCAATTTTCGTATGCTATAGTCCACAGATTTTTTGGTTATCCGGAATTCCGACCTCATTTTTGCCAAAATTTTACCAGGACGTCTGTTAAGACCTTTTCTATAGAGCCAGTTGGCCCTCATGGCCAGAATGACCCATTTTCAAGTTCAAACAAGGCTTAGAGCAGGTAAACCCCCATTTTACCGATTTTCGTTTGCTATAGTCCACAGATTTTTTGGTGATCCAGAATTCTGACCTCATTTTTACCAAAATCTTACCTGGACGTTTGTTAAGACCTTATCTATGGAGCCAGTTGGCCCTCACGGCCAAAATGGCCCATTTTCAAGGTCAAACGAGACCTAGAGCAGGTAAACCCCTCATTTTACCGATTTTCGTGTGCTATAATCCACAGATTTTTTGGTGATCCAGAATTCTGACTTTATTTAGTCCAAAATTTTACCTGGACGTCCGTTAAGACCTTACCTATGGAGCCAGTTGGCGCTCACGGCCAGAATGGCCTATTTTCAAGGTCAAACGAGCCCTAGAGAAGGTAAACCCTCCATTTTACCTATTTTCGTGTGCTATAGTCCACAAATTTTTTGGTGATCCAAAATTCAGACCTCATTTGTGCCAAGATTTTACTTGGACGTCCGTTAAGACGTTATCTATGATCCAGTTTACCCTCACGTCCAAAATCTCCCATTTTCAAGGTCAAATGAGCCCTAGAGCAGGTAAGCCCCCCATTTTACAGATTTTTGTGTGCTATAGTTCACGATATTTTGGTGATCTGGAATTCCGATCTCATTTTTGCCAAAATTATACATGGAAATCTGTTAAGACCTTATCTATGGAGCCATTTGGCCCTCATGGCCAAAATGGCTCATTTTCAATGTAAAATCAGCCCAAGAGCAGGTAAACCCCCATTTTGCCAATATTTGTATGCTACAGGTCACCATCTTTTTTGGAGATGCAGAATTTCGACCTCATTTTTGCCAAAGTTTTACCTAGACGTCCGTTAAGACCTTATTTATGAACCCAGTTGGCCCTCACGGCCAAAATTGCCCATTTTCAAGGTCAAACGAGCTCTAAAGCAGGTAAACCCACCCCCCCCCCCATTTTGCCGATTTTCGTGTGCATAGGTCACTATTTTTTTGGTGATAAAGAATTCCTACCTCATATTTGCCAAAATTTTACCTAAACGTCCATTAAGACCTTGCCTATGGATGCAGTTGGCCCTCACGGCAAGAATTGCCCATTTTCAACGTCAAACGAGCCGTAGAGCAGGTAAAACCCCATTTAACCAATTTTCGTATGCTATAGTCCACAGATTTTTTGGTTATCCGGAATTCCGACCTCATTTTTGCCAAAATTTTACCAGGACGTCTGTTAAGACCTTTTCTATAGAGCCAGTTGGCCCTCATGGCCAGAATGACCCATTTTCAAGTTCAAACAAGGCTTAGAGCAGGTAAACCCCCATTTTACCGATTTTCGTTTGCTATAGTCCACAGATTTTTTGGTGATCCAGAATTCTGACCTCATTTTTACCAAAATCTTACCTGGACGTTTGTTAAGACCTTATCTATGGAGCCAGTTGGCCCTCACGGCCAAAATGGCCCATTTTCAAGGTCAAACGAGACCTAGAGCAGGTAAATCCCCCATTTTACCGATTTTCGTGTGCTATAATCCACAGATTTTTTGGTGATCCAGAATTCTGACTTTATTTAGTCCAAAATTTTACCTGGACGTCCGTTAAGACCTTACCTATGGAGCCAGTTGGCGCTCACGGCCGGAATGGCCTATTTTCAAGGTCAAACGAGCCCAAGAGAAGGTAAACCCTCTATTTTACCTATTTTCGTGTGCTATAGTCCACAGATTTTTTGGTGATCCAAAATTCAGACCTCATTTGTGCCAAGATTTTACCTGGACGTCCGTTAAGACGTTATCTATGATCCAGTTTACCCTCACGTCCAAAATCTCCCATTTTCAAGGTCAAATGAGCCCTAGAGCAGGTAAGCCCCCCATTTTACAGATTTTTGTGTGCTATAGTTCACAGATATTTTGGTGATCCGGAATTCCGATCTCATTTTTGCCAAAATTATACCTGGAAATCTGTTAAGACCTTATCTATGGAGCCATTTGGCCCTCCTGGCCAAAATGGCTCATTTTCAATGTAAAATCAGCCCAAGAGCAGGTAAACCCCCATTTTGCCAATATTTGTATGCTACAGGTCACCATCTTTTTTGGAGATGCAGAATTTCGACCTTATTTTTGCCAAAGTTTTACCTAGACGTCCGTTAAGACCTTATTTATGAACCCAGTTGGCCCTCACGGCCAAAATTGCCCATTTTCAAGGTCAAACGAGCTCTAAAGCAGGTAAACCCCCCCTCCCCCATTTTGCTGATTTTCGTGTGCATAGGTCACTATTTTTTTGGTGATCCAGAATTCCGACCTCATTATTGCCAAAATTTTACCTGGACGTCCGTTAACACCTTATCTATGGAGACAGTTGGCCCTCACGGCCAGAAAGGCCCATTTTTAAGGTCAAACTAGACCTAGAGCAGGTAAACCCCCCATTTTTTTTGAATCTTTGTATTTTTTCGAGATCTATATGAAAAACCCATCCATCCCCTTTATTTGAATTTCCTTTTATTTTTTTCATCATATTTCTACTCGTATAAATATAAGTAAAAGGCATTTTTGGTAAAATTGGCACGCGCAAACAGCCTTCAGGCAGTTTAGTTGTGTAGATCTTGACAAAATACGCGGATTCAAAAAAAAAATCGCTTGAAACGGACGCCCGAAGCCCGAGTTATGGCCATTTGAAGTTTCATAAATTCAAAGCTACCTTCAACCTTGAAGATGCTTAATTTCAAATGGTCGTAACTTTCAGCTCGAACGTCCGTTTGACGCAATTTTTTTTCTGAATCCTTGTATTTTTTTGAGATCTATTTGAAAAACCCATCTCCTTTATTTGAATTTCTGTTTATTTTTTTCATCATATTTCTACTCGTATAAGAATCAGTACAAGGCATTTTTGGGAAAATCAGCACGCGCAAACCGTCTTTAGGCATTTTGGTTGCGTAGATCTCAAAAAAATACGCGGATTAAAAAAAAATCGCCTGAAACGGACACACGAAGCCCGAGTTATAGCGTTTGAAGTTTCATAAATTCAAAGCTACCTTCAACCTTGAAGATGCTTAATTTCAAATGGTCATAACTTTCGGCTCGAACGTCCGTTTGACGCGATTTTTTTTTGAATCTTTGTATTTTTTCGAGATCTATATGAAAAACCCATCCATCCCCTTTATTTGAATTTCCTTTTATTTTTTTCATCATATTTCTACTCGTATAAATATAAGTAAAAGGCATTTTTGGTAAAATTGGCACGCGCAAACAGCCTTCAGGCAGTTTAGTTGTGTAGATCTTGACAAAATACGCGGATTCAAAAAAAAAATCGCTAGAAACGGACACCCGAAGCCCGAGTTATGGCCATTTGAAGTTTCATAAATTCAAAGCTACCTTCAACCTTGAAGATGCTTAATTTCAAATGGTCGTAACTTTCAGCTCGAACGTCCGTTTGATGCAATTTTTTTTCTGAATCCTCGTATTTTTTTGAGATCTATTTGCAAAACCCATCCCCTTTATTTGAATTTCTGTTTATTTTTTTTCATCATATTTTTACTCGTATAAGAATGAGTAAAAGGTCACCATCGTTTTTGGTGATAAAGAATTCCTCCCTCATTTTTGCCAAAATTTTACCTAAACGTCTGTTAAGACATTACATATGGATCCAGTTGGCCCTCACGGCAAGAGTTACCCATTTTCGAGGTCAAACGAGCCGTGGAGCAGGTAAAACACCTATTTTACCAATTTTCGTGTGCTATATAGTCCACAGATTTTTTGGTTATCCGGAATTTCGACCACATTTTTGCCTAGATTTTACCTGGACGTCTGTAAAGACCTTTCCTATAGAGCAACTTGGCCCTCATAGCCAGAATGGCCCATTTTGAAGGTAAAACGAACCCTAAAGCAGGTAAACCCCCCATTTTACCGATTTTCGTTTGCTATAGTCCACAAATTTTTTGGTGATCCAGAA
>NW_026019836.1:0-7521 GCF_900185275.1 Solanum verrucosum | reverse complement strand
ATAGTCACTTTCATCATTCCAAAGAATTTTTTGACCTCGTCAATGAAGTTCTGCGGTGTTGTCCAACCTGCGACCCTAGAAATTCTGGTGGATTCATATGGACGAATTCTTGGACCCTGGCTGCTGGTGCCCCAACATTATTGTTAGTAGCAACTAGGGCCTACTGATTGTTCTGTTTAGTGACACTCTGAACCAAATGTTGAATGGTGTTCCGAAACTCTACATTCGAAACCTTATGGTTTGGAACTAGAAGAACTACATTAGCATTGTGGGAATTTGCATTCCTTGGATAAGCTTTACGAGGAAGCTCGATCTGAAATGCATAACCAGAAGGTAGATCATACCTACACACAATAAGAATAGCAATAAAGTGAAGTACTTGGATGGTTCTTAACACACTTTGGACAAGTTTGGTAGGATCTGATACCTAAAACATTTCCAAGTGATAGGAACTGCATCCGTACCGCTATTTTCTTTCCACTGAGTAAACCAGATGTGAACTACATCCTTAAGCTGGTAGGACGTTAACTCTACCCTGTCATTTATAGTCACTTTCATCATTCCAAAGATTTTCTTGTTCTCGTCAATGAAGTTCTGGGGTCTTCTCCAAACTGCGACCCTAGAAATTTTGGTGGATTCATACGGACTAAGTCTTGGACCCTGGCTACTGCTGCCCCAACATTCTTGTTAGTAGGAACTAGGGCCTGCTGATTATTCTGGTTAGTCACACTCTGAACGAAAAATTGAATGGTGTTCCGAAACTCTACATTCGAAACCTTATGGTCTGGAACTGGAGGAACTGCATTAGCATTGTGGGCATTTGCATTCCTTGGATAAGCTTTACGAGAAGGCTTGATCTGAAATGCAAAACTAGAAGGTAGATCATACCTACACACAATATTAATAGCAAGAAAGTTATGTACCTGGATGGTTCTTAACACACTTTCGACAAGTTGGGTAGGTTCTGGTACCTAAAACATTCCCAAGTGATAGGAACTGCATCCGTACCCCTATTTTCTTTCCACTGAGTAAATCAGATGTGATCTACATCCTTAAGCTGGTAGGACGTGAACTCTACCCTGTCATTTATAGTCACTTTCATCATTCCAAAGATTTTCTTGACCACGTCAATGAAGTTTTGGGGTCTTCTCCAACCTGCGACCCTAGAAATTCTGGTGTATTTATAAGGACGAAGTACTGGACCCTAGTTGTTGCTTCCCCAACGTTAGTGTTAGTAGGAACTGGGGTATGCTGATTGTTCTGGTAAGTCACACTCTGAACCAAAAGATGAGTGGTGTTCCGAAACTTTACATTCGAAACCTTATGGTTTGGAACTGGAGGAACTGCATTAGCATAGAGGGCATTTGCATTCCTTGGATAAGCTTTACGAGGAGGCTTGATCTGAAATGCATAACTAGAAGATAGATCATAACTACACATAATAAGAATAGCAACAAAGTGAAGTTTTTCGAAAACAGTTCTTAGCATCCCTTCCATTAGATATGAGGTACTTCACACCCATTAAAACGACTCTACTTGCTGCATCTTCTTAGAAATCCTAGGACACGTAAACCTAATTCTCTAATACCAAGTTTGTCACACCCCGAGGCTACCCCTCTTAACGTAAGCATAGGCGCTAGGATCACGGGTGACACCAAGCTAACTGTGAGAGGGCATAATTAAAAGCATTCTTAAACAAATAATGTGTGGTAGCTAAAACCATGAGATAAACTGAAATGATGGGGACTACCCAATCCAAGTATGAATATACATAAATAGTGTAATAAAGTTCGTAACACTGAACTATAATTCAAATACTAAGTTGAATCTGTCCATGTATGAAATAAGCCTATAACTAACTAGAGATGCTAGGACATTCCCCCACCTAACTCTAGCAAATATTGAAAACTGAAATGAAAAGACTAAATATAGACACATGTCTATTTTCCTCAAAATACGAGGACTCACTACTGAAGCTACTAAACTGGAGATCAAGAACCGATCTATATATGATCTGAATGTTGGGGACCTAGGTAGAGAAAATGTAGCGTAGAGTATGCGTCAGTACTTGAAAGGTACTGAGCATGCAGGATAGAATAAAGTTGAACAACATATACGAAAATGAACTTAAAGCATACCGAGCAATGATATAATCTAAACATGATGAATATACTGGAATGATACTGAATATGAACTAAACTAAATGCAATGACCAAGTACATAACATGCTGAATACTGAAAGATGACTAGGGCCCTGGTCAAAAGAACTAGAATTTGACTATGGGAGCTACTCATAATGGACATAAAACCACATGAGCTAAATGTGGAGTCCGGTGTATGCGCTTCACCGAGAGGACCCAATATACCTTTCCAAGGGTATAGAGGCATGACTGGCATGATCACTAAATATGATGCCCATAAAGAAGACTTACACACCTACGAGGGCACGTAGTTCTGCGCCTATGAGGGTGACTGACCATAGTCCAACTCGTAATTAAGCATACTCAATAGCTCACTGTTGTGACATGCTAATTGAAAATTCCACATTAATGAACTGATAATAAAACATTTGGAACTGATGCATGTTTATTTGAATAAACTGGCCTAGCATGTGTAATCCATGAACTAAACGAATCAACACATCTAAGGTAGGTTGTGGAACCTGAAACATTCCCAAGTGATAGGAACTGCATCCGTACCCCTATTTTTCTTTCCACTGAGTAAACTAGATGTGAGCTAAATCTTTAAGCTGGTAGGACGTGAACTATACCCTGTCATTTATAGTCACTTTCATCATTCCAAAGATTTTCTTGACCTCGTCAATGATGTTCTGGGGTCTTCTCCAAACTGCGACCCTAGAAATCTTGGTGGATTCATACTGACCAAGTCTTGGACCCTGGCTGCTGCTGCCCCAACGTTATTGTTAGTAGGAACTAGGGACTACTGATTATTCTGGTTAGTCACACTCTGAACCAAAAGTTGAATGGTGTTCTGAAACTCTACATTCGAAACCTTATGGTTTGGAACTGGAGGAACTGCATTAGCATTCCTTGGATAAGCTTTACGAGGAGGCTTGATCTGAAATGCATAACTAGTAGGTAGATCATACCTACACACAATAAGAATAAAAAGAAAGTGAAGTACCTGGATGGTTGTTAACACACTTTGGACAAGTTGGGCAGGTTCTGGTGCCTAAAACATTCCCAAGTGATAAGAACTGCATCCGTTCCCCTATTTTCTTCCCACTGAGTAAACCAGATTTGAGCTACATCCTTAAGCTGGTAGGACGTGAATTCTAACCTATCATTTATAGTCATTTTCATCATTCCAAAGATTTTCTTGACCTCGTCAATGAAGTTCTGGGGTCTTCTCCAAACTACGACCCTAGAAATTCTAGTGGATTCATACGGACCAAGTCTTGGACCCTGGCTGCCGCTGCCCCAACATTATTGTTAGAAGGAACTGGGGCCTGCTGATTATTCTTGTTAGTCACACTCTGAACCTAAAGTTGAATGGTGTTCCGAAACTCTACATTCGAAACCTTATGGTCTGGAACTGGAGGAATTGCATTAGCATTGTGGGCATTTGCATTCCTTGGATAAGCTTTACGAGGAGGCTTGATCTGAAATGCAAAACTAGAAAGTAGATCATACCTACACACAATAAGAATAGCAAGAAAGTGATGTACCTGGATGGTTCTTAACACACTTTCGACAAGTTGGGCAGGTTCTGGTACCTAAAACATTCCCAAGTGATAGGAACTGCATCCGTACCTCTATTTTCTTTCCACTGAGTAAACCAGATGTGAACTACATCCTTAAGCTGGTAGAATATGAACTCTACCCTGTCATTTATAGTCACTTTCTTCATTCCAAAGATTTTCTTGACCTCGTCAATGAAGTTCTGGGGTCTTCTCCAAACTGTGACACTAGAAATTCTGGTAGATTCATACGGACCAAGTCTTGGACCCTGGTTGTTGCTGCCCGAACATTATTGTTAGTAGGAGCTGGGGCCTGCTGATTATTCTGGTTAGTCACACTCTGAACCAAAAGTTGAATAGTGTTCTAAAACTCTACATTCGAAACATTATGGTCTGGAACTGGACGAACTGCATTAGCATTGTGGGCATTTGCATTCCTTGGATAAGTTTTACGATGAGGCTTGATCTGAAATGCATAAAGAGAAGGTAGATCATACCTACACACAATAAGAATAACAAGAATGTGAAGTTTTCCTAAAACACTTCGTAGCCTCCCTCCCATTAGATATGGTGCACTTCACACCCATTAAAACCTTTCTACTTGCTGCGTCTTCTTAGAAATCCTAGGACATATAGACATAATTCTCTAATACCAAGTTTGACACACCCCGATGCTACCCCTCTTGACGTAAACGCAGGACCTAGCATCACGAGTGACCCCAAGCTAACCCTGAGCTGGCATAATTAACAGCATTCTTAAACAAATACTGTGTGGTAGCTAAAAACCATGAGATAAACTGAAATGATTGGGACTACCGAATCTAATTATGAATATATATAAATAGTGGAATAGAGTTCATAACACTGAACTATAACTCAAATACTAAGTTGAATCTGTCCATGTCTGAAATAAGCCTGTAACTAACTAGAGATGCTAGGACATTACCCCAGCTAACTCTAGCAAATATTGAAATCTGAAATGAAAAGACTAAATATAGATACATGTCTATTTTCCTCAATATACGAGGACTCACCACTGAAGTTGCTGAACTGGAGATCAAGAACCGATCTATACATGATCTGAATGTTGGGGACCTAGGTAGAGAAAATGTAGCGCAGAGTATGTGTTAGTACTTGGAAGGTAATGAGCATGCGGGATAGAATAAAGTTGAACAACAAATACAAAAATGAACATAAAGCATACCGAGCAACTATATAATCTAAACATGATGAACATACTGGAATGATATTGAATATGAACTAAACTAAATGCAATGACCAAGTACATAACATGCTGAATACTGAAATATGACTAGGGAACTGGTCAAAAGAACTAGAATCTGACTATGGGAGCTAATAATAATGGACAGAAAACCACATGAGCTAAATGTGGAGTCCGATCTATGCGCCCCATCGAGAGGACCCAATATACCTTTCCAAGGGTATAGAGGCATGACTGGCGTGATCACTAAATATGATTCCCATAGAGGGGACTTACAAACCTACGAGGGCACGTAGTTCTGGGACTATGAGGGTGACTGACCCTAGTCCAACTCGTAATTAAGCATACTCGATAGCTCATTGTTGTGACATGCTAACTAAAAATGCAACATTAATGAACTGATAATAAAACATTTCGAACTGATGCATTTATATTTGCTTAAACTGACCTAGCATATGTAATTCATGAACTAAACGAATCAACATATCTAGGGTAGGTTGTGGAACCTGAAAAATTCCCAAGTGATAAGAACTGCATCCGTACCATATTTTCTTTCCACTGAGTAAACCAGATGTGAGCTACATCTTTAAGCTGGTAAGACGTGAACTCCACCCTATCATTTATAGTCACTTTCATCATTCCAAAGATTTTCTTGACCATGTCAATGAAGTTCTGGGGTCTTCTCCAACCTGCGACCCTAGAAATTCTGGTGGATTCATACGAACGAAGTATTGGACCCTGGTTGCTGCTGCCCCAACGTTATTGTTAGTAGGAACTGGGGTCTGCTGATTGTTCTGGTTAGTCACACTCTGAACCAAAAGATGAATGGTGTTCCGAAACTCTACATTCAAAACCATATGGTTTGAAACTGGAGGAACTGCATTAGCATTGTGGGCATTTGCATTCGTTGGATAAGCTTTACTAGGAGGATTGATCTGAAATGCATAACTAGAAGGTAGATCCTACCTACACACAATAAGAATTGCAAGAAAGTGAAGTACCTTGATGGTTGTTAACAAACTGTGGACAAGTTGGGTAGGTTTTGGTACCTCAAACATTCCAAGTGATAGGAACTGCATCTGTACCCCTATTTTCTTTCCACTAAGTGAAATAGATGTGAGCTACATCGTTAAGCTGGTAGGACGTGAACTCTACCCTGTCATTTATAGTCACTTTCATCATTCCAAAGATATTCTTGAACTCGTCAACGAAGTTATAGGGTCTTCTCCAAACTGCGACCCCAGAAATTCTGGTGGATTCATACAGACCAAGTCTTGGACCCTGGCTGCTGCTGCCCCAACATTATTGTTAGTAAGAACTGGGGCTGCTGATTATTCTGATTAGTGACACTCTGAACCAAAAGTTGAATGGTGTTCCGAAACTCTACATTCGAAACCTTATGGTGTGGAACTACATTAGCATTGTGGGCATTTGCATTCCTTGGATAAACTTTACGAGGAAGCGTGATCTGAAATGCATAACTAGAAGGTAAACCATACCTACACACAATTAGAATACCAGGAAAGTGAAGTACCTGGATGGTTCTTAACACACTTTGGACAAGGTTGGTAGGTTCTGGTACCTAAAACATTCCCAAGTGATAGAAACTGCATCCGTACCCCTATTTTCTTTCCACTGAGTAAACCAGATGTGAACTACATCGTGAAGCTGGTAGGACGTGAACTCTACCTTGTCATTTATAGTCACTTTCATCATTCCAAAGATTTTTTTGACCTCGTCAATGAAGTTCTGGGGTCTTCTCCAACCTGCGACGCTAGAAATTCTGGTGGATTCATACAGACGAAGTCTTGGACCCTGGCTGCTGCTGCCCCCACATTATTGTTAGTAGCTATTGGGGCCTGCTGATTGTTCTGGTTAGTCACACTCTGAAACAAAAGTTCTATGGTGTTGCGAAACTCTACATTCGAAACCTTATGGTCTGGAACTCGAGGAACTGCATTAGCATTGTGGGCATTTGCGTTCCTTGGATAAGCTTTACGAGGAGTCTTGATCTGAAATGCATAACTAGATGGTAGATCATACCTACACACAATAAGAATAGCAAGAAAGTGAAGTTTTCCTAAAACACTTCGTAGCCTCCCACCCATTATATATGGTGTGCTTCACACCTATTAAAACGACTCTACTTGCTGCGTCTTCTTAGAAATCCTAGGACACATAAACCTAATTCTCTATGACCAAGTTTGTCACACCCCGAGGCTACCCCTCTTGACGTAAACACAAGACCTTGGATCACGAGTGACCCCAAGCTAACCCTAAGCTGGCATAATTAAAAGCATTCTTAAACAAATAATGTGTGGTAGCTAAAAACCATCAGATAAACTGAAATGATGGGGACTACCCAATCTATTTATGAATATATATAAATAGTGGAATAGAGTTCATAACACTGAACTATCATTCAAATACCAAGTTGAATTTGTCCATGTATGAAATAAGCCTATAACTAGCTAGAGATGCTAGGACATGCCCCCAGCTAACTCTATCAAATATTGAAAACTGAAATGAAAAGACTAAATATAGACACAAGTCTATTTTCCTCAAAACACGAGGACTCACCACTGAAGCTGCTGAACTG
>NW_026019835.1:0-2384 GCF_900185275.1 Solanum verrucosum | reverse complement strand
TTTTATTCGCATTTCAGTTTACTTTTGCTTATCTTGCTCAGTCGGCCGATGATGTCTACTGGGTACCTGTTGTTTTTGGTACTCATGCTACGCTCTGCATCTATTTTGTGATGCAGGTCCGAGCACTAGTAGCCAGAGTTGATCTAGCTTGGAGTAGACTTATCCGGAGACGGGGGTGAGCACACGGCGTTTTGTACTATTTCAGTCTCCATCTGTATATATAGACTTGTCTTTTTCCTTTCGAGACAGTCCAGGCTCTGTTGTCCGGTTTTAGGACTTGTACTCATTTTGTAGTAGCTCTGTACTAGTGACTTCCAGGTTCTGGGAGGGATCTTTATTTATATATATGTTTTTGGTTTGTGTCCGCTTGTTTATATTGTTATTTGCCTACTCTTGTTTAATTTCTACCCTCAGACCCATTACTTGTTGTTCCGGGTTACGGGTTGGCTTACCTGCTGGCGGGTTATAGTAGGTTCCATCATGACTTGGTAAATCGGGTCGTGACAAATTGGTATCAGAGCCCCAGGTTCGTCGGTCTCACTTGTACAGAGCTAACGTCTAGTAGAGTCCTGCAGATCGGTACGGAGACGTCCGTTACTTATCATCGGGAGGCTACAGGATGTCTTTAGGAACGTGTTGCGTTTGTATCACTGTCGTGCATTGTATGTCTTATCGGTTTCTGAAATTTTACTTGTACCACTCTTTTATAGGGATGGCTCGCACGCGTGGTAGGGCCCCAGCTAGGGGTAGAGGCCGACCTCGAGGTCGTTCCAGAGTTACAGCACCAGCCCAGGACCGAGAGCAAACTCCGGAGCCGGTGATAGAGCCACCAGCAGTTCCAGCACAGCAGCAATCGATGGGCCCGGGACTAGCCCAGCCACCGCCTGAGCCTGTGGCAGCTCCAGATATACAGGCGATGCTCGTTCAGATACTAGCTGCCATTGGGGGTATGCAGCAGGCACCATCTCCAGCCGTTCCAGTACCACAGGGTCAGCCTACACCAGCGGTACCGATTGTTCAGCAGCTAGCGGCACCGATTGTTCAGCAACTAGCGGCACCGGTTGTTCAGCCTGACGATTTGGAGGGCGTCATGCCACTACGGGAGCAGAAGATGCTCGGGGTGTTTCTTCGACTATCACCGCCGAGGTTTTCTAGGGCAGTGGGGGAGGATGCCCACGAGTTTCTAGTTACTTGCCGCGAGCGGCTACAGACTTTGGGTTTAGTGGAGTCGAGAGGAGCAGACTTCACCGCTTACCAGTTAGACGGTCCCGCCAGGCAGTGGTGGCGTACATACTTAGAGACCAGGCCAGCTGGGTCTCCACCGGTCACATGGATTGAGTTTTCAGAGGCCTTCTTGGCCCGATTTATTCCCAGGAGCATCAGAGATCAGCTCAGAGATCAGTTTGCTCGGTTAGAGCAGGGCTCCATGACAGTATCAGAGTATGAGGCCCGATTCCACGAGCTCTCCAGGCATGCCGCCATGATATTACCTACTGAGGAGGAGAGGGTTCGTTGTTTTGTTCGGGTTTGAGACTACAGTTGCGGATTGAGACTCAGTCTTTAGTCTCAGCGGGCCGCTCATTTCTGGATGTAGTGGACCATGCCCGCACTATCGAGCAGCTCCGTCGCGAGGCCCAAGGGGGCAGCGGCAAGAGAGCTAGACAGGAGGATAGCCATGATAGGCGTCGTTTTCAAACCCCGAGAGTCTTATGATAGATCTCAGCAGAGGTTTCAGTCGGGTCAGTCTAGTAGCCCTTCCAGGCTTCTCTCCAGGCATCGGAGGGTGATCAGCACCGCCATATTGGTTTTAGTGCCGGTCCTAGTCGGGGCCGAGATAGTTCACAGATAGGTTTTCTGGCCGGGGTAGCCGACCTCCAGCTCTCAGTCGACAGTCCCAGGGGTGTTATGAGTGTGGGGAGTTAGATCATTGGGCCCGCGAGTGTCCCCATCGCAGGTTAGCCTTACCCGCTCCACAGGCAGTTAGGCATACGCCAGCACTCCAGCTAGAGGCAGAGGCCAGGGACAGGACCGTAGGGGTCGTCACCAGGGTATACGGGGTGGTCCCCGAGGAGGCAGATTAGGGGGCAGAGCCGATGCACAGGGTAGGGGAGTCCAGGCCCACTTTTATGCAGCTCCAGCTAGAGCAGATGTTGAGACCTCGGACGATGTGATCACAGGTACAGTGTTATTATGCCAGCAGCCCGCCTTGGCTTTATTTGATTCAGGCTCTACTTTTTCGTATGTTTCTGTTTACTATGCCTCTCGATTGAGTTTGATGTCTGAGCCTCTGGTAGCGCCGTTACGTGTGTCGACCCCCGTGGGTGAGTCTTTAGTAGTGGATCAGGTATTTCGATCTTGCTTAGTTACTATCCAGGGGCGTGACA
>NW_026019834.1:56366-204295 GCF_900185275.1 Solanum verrucosum | reverse complement strand
AGTCTGGGGTTGTTTGATCTTTTCCCTATGCGTTGTACCCCTAAACTACGTTGTTTAACCCCTAAAGTACATAGTTTTGGTCAGTTTCAGCCTTTTAACTTAATTAGAACTTACCCAAGTCATTTAGTTCTCCAAAATTCATACACTTAGAATAAAAAGAAGAGAAAGAAGGCGGGCAACCCTAGTCCAAGAATGCAGCAAGGTTTTGTCCATTCCAGCCCCAAAATCGAAAGATTTCTCTGTGGAACTCATCACCAGGTATGTGGGATTTCACTAGTAGGTTCCTTTTGCCCATTAGGTCCCTAGAATTCAGTCATATTTTTTATTCTCTACATCATGCTTAGACCTAGGGTTTCTAGAATTTTAGATTTAGGTTGTGATTCAGCTGTTACACTAATCCTAATAAGATTGTCATGTTTTTGTAGAATTATAGGCTTAGTTCTTATTTGAAACTCAGAACCATAGTTGTGTAGATTCGTTTAGTTCATGGAATACACTTGCAAGGTCAGTCTATTCAATTTTACATGCTCCAGTAAAGAATGTTTCATTATCTATGTATTAATGTTGCATTTTCAGTTAACATGTCAGAATCTCGAGCTATTCAGTTTATTATAGTTTGTTGTATGTCATGCATTCTATTAGGAGTAGGTTTAATATCGAGTTGTACTAAGGTCAGTCACCCTCATAGTCCCAGAACTACATACCCCATAGGTAAGTCCCCTTTGTGGGCATTATACTTAGTCATCATGCTAGCCATGCCTCTAAACCCTTTACAAGGTATATTGGGTCCTCTCGATGGGGCGTATACATCAGACACCAAATTTAGCTCATGTGGTTTTATGTCGGTTATTAGTAGCTCCCACATATAGATTCTAGTATATTGACCACGTTCTCAGTTAAAGTTCAGTATTCAGTTTCAGTATGTTATAAACTTCATCACTACATTCACATAGTTCATAGTCAGCATGTTTAGCATATTCATCATGTTCAGATTATATCATTGCTTTATTGCTTTGTTTAGTTATATGTTTTATTCAGTTGTATTCTATCATGTATGCTCAGTACCTTTCAAGTACTTATGTATACTCTGTGCTACATCTTCTCGTGATGTAGGTTCAACTCCTTAACATCGAGATCATGCATAGATTGGTTCCCGATCTCCAGTTCAACATCATTAGTAGTGAGTCCTTATTCCCTGGAGGATGAGTGACATGTTATCTCTCTATTTTTAGTCCTTTGGTTTTTGTTTTTGCTAGAATTTAGCTTGGGCCATGTCCCATCATCTCTAGTCAGTTAGAGGCTTATTTCAGACATAGTTTAGATTCAGCTTTAGTTGAGTTTGATTTTCCAAAATCAATAAAATTCTTATTCAGTATTATATATTCAGATTTAGAATGGTTATTCCCTGTCATTTTAGTTTATCTCATGTTTAAGCTTCCGCATAGTATTTCTTATTTCAGTTTATCTTAATATGCCTATGATATTCCAACTCAGGGTTAGCTTGGGGTCATTCGTGATCCTAAGTCCCATCTTGATGTCAAGGGGGTAGCCTCGGGGCGTGAAAACTTGGTATAAGAGCACTAGGTTTAAGTGTCCTAGGATGTCTTAAAAGTCGCACTAAGTAGAGTCCTTTTCATGGGTGTGAAGTGAACCACTTCTAATGATAGGTAGGCTACGAAGTATTTCAGGAAAACTTCACTTCCATGTTATTGTACCTTCTAACTTGTCAATTTTTGTTTTAGATCATGCCTCCTCGTAGAGCTTACCAAAGGAATGCTAATGCACACAATGCGAATGCCAGGAATGCTAATGCTGCTCCTCCAGTCCCAAATCAGGAAGTTTCGACTGTAGAGTTTCCGAATGCTATCCAACTTTTGGCTTAGAGTGTAACTAACCAGAACAATCAGTAGGTTCCAGTTCCTGCAAATGCTAGTGGTGGATCAGTGGTAGCTGAGGTTTGTGATTTCGTTCAGATGAATCCTCTTGGGTTTCTAGGGTCACAAGTTAGAGTAGTTCCCCAGAACTTCATTGATGAAGTCAAGAAAATATTCAGAGTGATGCAGGTAACAGGGAATGATAGGGTTATCTTACAAGCTTAATGATGTGGCTCACATTTGGTTCACACAATGGAAAGAAAACAGGGGTATTGAGGCAGCTCATGTGACTTGGGAGTGTTTTAATGAAGCTTTTCTAGATAGGTTCTTCCCAAGACAGTTGAGAGAGGCAAAGGCTCAGGGATTTACGAATTTGAGGGAAGGTAGAATGGTAGTTCAAGAGTACAGAATAAAGTTCACTCACCTCTTCAGATATGCTCCACATATGGTCGCTGATTCGAGGGCACATATGTCTAAGTTTCTGTATGGTGTGTCTGACATAGTGAAGATAGAGTGCAGGAATGCTATATTGTTGGATGATATGAATATCTCTAGGATTATGACTCATACCTAGCATGTTGCGGTAGACAAGTTTAGGGAACATGCTAAGGACAATGAGAAGGCTATAACAGTTAAATACGGGTACTCTCAGCAGAAATCTGGTGGTGGGAATCGCTAAAAGTTTCAGTAGAAATATACCGCTCCAACACCTTCTTCAGCTAGTGTTCCATCCTCCAGGTTTCGATAAGATCAGAAACATCGAGCATCAGGCTCTAGGTCTTAGCAGAGTGTTTCAGGTACTAGAACCTACCCAACTTGTCCAAAGTGTGGTAAAACCCATCCGGGCAAGTGTCTTGCAGGGAAAGAAGGGTGTTTTTAATATGGTCAGTCTGGTCAAAGGTTGACAGATTGTCCTTCTTCTAAACAGGGACATAGAGGTAACAAGCTTTACTTGCATTTTCAGTATATTTGCATATTATTGGAACTTAGTTTAGTCAGATTTCAATTTCCAGTACTTAGTGGTAGGGATTGCAACTATTTTCCTCGGTATTCACCTAGTTTAGTCTTCATTCGAGGATGAATGTTCCCATGGATGAGATAACGTAACGACCCATTTATTAGATAGGCTAGAATGCATATTTCAGAAGTTGAAGGTACCACTGAAGGGCACCACTCACAGACCATAGGGTGACCCACAGACCGTAGGTGGGGCTCCGTGGATGACCACCTGCAGCCATCCCTGAAAAGTCCAGTAAAATTATCTAAGGGTCGACCCACGGCCAGACCCTCAGACCATAAGTCAGACCATAAGTCAGACCACGATTCGTGGTCCTGGTTCGTGGATCAAGATTACCAGATCCGACTCCCAATTGCCAAATGACAGCCGACCAGAACGGACCATCGGTCCACCCACGGTCCATCGATGATGCCGACAACTTTTAAGTCAAGGGTCATTTAGTATTTTCCTTACACGTTGGACCCTAAACTATGTCGTTTAACCCGTAAACTACGTAGTTTTGGTCAGTTTCAGCCTAGTAACTTAATTTGAACTTACCCAAGTCAATTCATTCTCCACAATTCATCCACTTAGAACGAAAAGAGGAGAAAGATGTCGGGCAGTCCAAGTCCAAGAATGCAGTATTGTTTCATCCATCCCAACCCCGAAATCGAAAGATTTCTCTGTGGAATTTATCAACAGGTATGTGGGATTTCACTAGTGGGTTCCTTTCGCCCATTAGGTCTTTAGAATTCAATCAGTTTCTTGATTTTGTACATCATGCTTAGACCTAAGGTTTCTAGACTTTCAAATTTTGGTTGTGATTCAATTGTTAGACTAATCCAAATTAGATTATAATGTTTTCGTGGAATTATTGCTTAGTTCTTACTTGCAACTCAGAACCCTAGTTGTGTAGATTCGTTTAGTTAATGAATTACACTTAGTAGGTCAGTCTATTGAGGTGTACATGCTCCAGTTAAAAATATTTCATTAACTATGTATTAATGTTGCATTTTCATTTAACATATCACAACCTCGAGCTATTCAGTTTATTACAATTTTTTATATTTCATACATTTTATTGGGAGTAGGTTTAATATAGAGTTGGACTAGGGTCAGTAACCCTCATAGTCCCAGAACTACGTTCCCCATAGGTAAGTCCCTTTATGGGCATTATACTTGGTGATCACACCAGTCATGCGTCTATACCCTTGGCTAGGTTTATTGGTCCCTCTCGATGTGGAGTATACATTGTACTCCACATTTAGCTCATGTGATTTTATGTCGCTTATTATTAGCTCCCATAGACAGATTCTAGTGTATTGAGCAGGTTCTCAGTTACAGTTCAATATTTAGTTTCAGTATGTTATAAACTTGGTCATTACATTCACATAGTTCATAGCCAGAATGTTTAGCATATTTATCATGTTCAGATTATATCATTGTTTTATCGCTTTGTTCAATTATATGTTTTATTTAACTGTATTCTATCCTGCATGCTCAGTACCTTTCAAGTACTAACGCATACTCTGCGCTACATCTTCTCGTGATGTATGTTCAGGTCCTCAACGTCCAAATGATGCATAGATCTGTTCTCAATCTCCAGTTCAGCAGTATCAGTGGTGAGTACTCATTCTTTGAGGATGAGCGACATGTTATCTCTCCATTTTCAGTCTTTCAGTTTTAATTTTTGCTAGAAGGTAGCTGGGGTCATGTCCCAGCATCTCTAATCAGTTAGAGGCTTATTTCAGACATATTTTAGATTCACCTTTAGTTGAGTTTGATTTTCCTGAATCATTAAAACTCTTATTCAGTATTATATATTAACATTTAGAATGGGTATTCCCCATCCTTTTAATTTATCTCAAGTTTAAGCTTACGCACTATATTTCTTTTTTCAGTTTATCTTAGTATGCCTATGATATGCCTACTCACAGTTAGCTTGGGGTCACTCATGATCCTAGGTCATGTGTTTACGTCAAGGGGGTAGCCTCAGGGTGTGAGAATCGATGTTATAAAGGGAAAATTTAGTACTATAGAATGACAAATTGCAATCCGAGAATGCCAAAACATATGGGCATTACCTGATGTATTATTGACTTGATTTCTTTTATCTGATTTTGATTCTTTATTGAACCCATATATTTATAATAGTTGAGGTGATTATGTATCATATCGATATTTGATTGGTTGAAATTCATCATTATCTCTTTTTATTGATATTACACTATGCATATGCATTGACATGAGATTTAGTATAAGTAGGACATGTGGCGATCGTCTGTGCTGGAGATTGTTAGATGTTATGATTATTAGTTAGGCACCTGGAGATCATTTGTGATGGGGATTATTTTATTTTACGATAGTCAGTTGAGATCGTCCACACAGACACGTGAAGATCATATGTGTTGGTATGGACCTCGCGAGCCCGCCATGGGTCATCTACTCTAGGTTTATTTATGAGAAGTATCATGTACATACGGTTGAAAGACTACTAAGTATCTGAGGTATATCATTTAATGGTGTTGCATTGTATTGAATATCATTACATCATTTATTCTTATTTGATTGTGTGCTTAGTGGGTGGTTGGACACTACGTGACATTTGATTATTCCTAATTGATGAAATTTGACTGATAAGTATAATGTAGACTTGTAAAATTAAAGGATGATTTTCTTTTAAACTCCTGTTACTATTTTCTCGTTGTAGGTCTATTAGACATATTGGGTACCCGTGGTTTCACACCCCGAGCTACTCCCGAGACGCGGACACGGGACCTACGATCACAAGTGGCCCCAAGCTAACTCTGTTGGCATGACATAAGCATACTAAGAATAATAATAACTTATCCAGAAGCTAAATCAAGAAAATGAAAGTGATGGGGAATACCCATATAATAAACTGAATATATCTAATCTAAGATTTTTGATACAAAAGAAATATCAAACTCAAATACTAATATGAATCTAATTATGTCTGAAAGTAGCCTCTAAGTGACAAGAAGTGTTGGGACATGCCCCAGCTAAGTATAGAAAAACTGAAACTAAAACAATGAAAACTGAAAGATAACATGACTATTGTCCTCGGAGAATGAGGACTCACCACTGATGTTGTTGAACTAGAGATTGGGAACCGATCTAAGCATGATCTGGATGCTGAGAACCTGAACCTGCATCACGAGAAGATGTAGCGCAGAGTATGCGTCAGTACTTGAAAGCTACTAAGAATTCATGATAGAGTAAAGATGAAATAAACACATAACTGAACAACCAATAAAGCAAGAGAATAATATGAACATGATATAGATATTGAATACTGAGCTAACTGAATGCAATGACCAAATTTATAACATGTTGAGACTGAATACTGACTGTACTGAAATATGGTCAATGCAATGGAGTCTGACTGGACTGTGGGAGTTACTATTAACCGATAATAAAACCACATGAGCTAAATTTGGAGTCGTATGTATACGCCCCATGGAGAGGACTGAATACACCCAGCCAAAGGTGTAGAGGTATGCTGGCGTGATCACTAAAATGATGCCCACAGAGGGGACTTACAACCTACGTGGCTCATAGTTCTGGGACTATATGGGTGACTAACTCTAGTCCAACTCGGTATTATACTACTCCCAATAGATTAAATGATCAACACATTTTGACTGAATTTCTGTAATATACTGGATATCTCAAAACTGACATGCAAACTGAGAATGCACATTTATATGCTGATAATGACACTTTCAAGATTGAGGTAAACCTGTAATGAAATCCATGTTGATCACTTCCCACTTCCAAGTAGGAATGTCGATCTCTTGAGTCATAGCCCCCTAGTTTTTGAAGTTCTACCTTCACTTGCTGACAATTAGGGCACTTAGTCACAAAATGTGATATGTCTCTCTTCATGCCATTCCACCAAAAGACTTCCCGCAGATCACGGTACATCTTAGTAGCGCCTAGATTAATAGATTACTTGGAATTATGGGCTTCTACAAGAATATGTTGTCTCAACTCGCCTACATTAGGAACACATAATCGACCTTGGTAGCAAAGCACACTATCTGTCCCTTGGGAGAAAACCTCAACTCTCTGTTGATGGACTGCACCCTTGAGTTCAAGCAATATTGGATCACTGTATTACTTTTCCTTAACCTCTGCTACCAATGACGATTCTGATCCATTCTGAATTGACACACCACCATCTGATACACTCATGATACGAACTCCTACACGAGCAAGTCTGTGAACATCCTTCGCTAGCTCTTTTGGTTCTTCCTTAACATGGGCTACACTACCCATAGATAGTCTACTAAGGGCATCTGCTACTACATTTATGTTACCCGAATGGTAATGCACACTCATGTCCTAATCCTTGAGAAACTCAAGCCATCTTCTCTGGCGAAGATTCAACTCTTTCTGGGTGAACACATATTGAAGGTTCTTATGGTCTGTGAACACATCTATATGAACACCATATAAGTAGTGTCTCCAAATCTTGACTGCAAACACCACTACTGTAAGCTTGAGGTCATGAGTTGGATAGTTCTTCTCATGCACCTTAAGTTGTCTGGAAGCATAAGTTATAACCTTACCTCGCTAAATCAACAAACAACCTAGGCCGACTCTGGATGCATCACAATACATAACATAACCATCTGAACCCTCTAGTAAAGTCAAAATATGAGTTTTAGTCAACCTAGTTTTCAGTTCAGGGATGCTTTTCTCACAATCATCTGACCACTGAAACATAACTTTTTTCTGAGTCAACCTAGTCAATGGAGAGGCTGTGGATGAAAATCCTTCCACGATCCTTCTGTAATAACCTGTTAGACCCAAGAAACTTCTGAAATCTATAGGAGAGGTAGGTCTAGGCCATTGTTTCACTGCTTCTATTTTCTAGGAATCCACTCGAATCCCTTCGCTGGATACTATATGCCCAAGAAAAGCTATTGATTGTAACCAAACCTCGCACTTGTTGAATTTTATGTATAACAAGCGATCTTTGAGGATTTGCAAAACAATTCTCAAATGATTAGCATTTTCTTCCTCATTCCTAGGGTAAATGAGGATATCATCAATAAAGACGATAACGAACAAGTCCAAGTACTGATGGAACACTATGTTCATCAAATACATGAAAGCTGCAGGAGCATTGTTTAGTCCAAATGACATAACTACAAATTCATAATGACCATACCGAGTTCTGACGGTTGTCTTTGGAATGTCACTATCTCTGACTTTGAGCTGATAATAACCCGATCTGAGGTCTATCTTGGAGAAATGACTAGCACCCTGAAGTTGGGCAAACGAGTCATCAATCCTGGGGATGGGATACTTACTATTGATTGTGACATTGTTCAACTACCTATAGTCAATGCACATTCTGAGAGAACCATAGTTCTTCTTCACAAACAACACTGGTGCACCACATAGTGAAATACGAGGTCTGATGAAGACCTTATCTAGGAGGTCTTTCAACTGTTCTTTCAATTCCTTAAGCTCAGCTGGAGCCATTCTGTAAGAAGGAATAAAAATAGGCTGGGTATTTGGAAGGAGATCAATTCCAAAGTCAATTTCCCTTTCGATAGGAACTCCGGGAAGATCTTCTGGAAGCACTTCTAGGAACTGATTAACCACAAGAACTGACTCGAGAGTTGGGGTTTCAGAGCCTGAATCCTTAACCCGAACTAGATGATAGAGATAACCCTTAGAGATCATCTTTCTAGCCTTAAGGTAAAAAATGAATTGACCCATAGGAGCTAGGATTCTACCCTTCCATTCTAAGATTGGTTCATCTATAACTGAAAATGAACAATCCTAGTTCTATAATCGACTGAGGCATAACAAGAATGTAACCAAACAATGCCTAGAATGACATCGAACTCTACCATTTCTAACTCTACAAGATCTGCGGAGGTGACTTTTTGGGAGACTGTGATAGGGCATTTCTGTATACCTGTCTAGCTATAACTGGGTCACCGATTGAATAGAGACTGATAAAGGTTCTGAGAGAGTTTCTGGACTAACATCAAACTTAACTGCTATATAAGGAGTAACAAAGGAAAGAGTAGCCCCTGGATCTAACAAAGCATAAACATCGAGATCAAAGACTCGTAACATACTAGTGACTACATCAGGAAAATGTTCCTGATCCTGACGAGCCTGAAAAGCATAGAGCCTATTATGGCGCTGTCCGCCACCTATACCAAATAAGTTACCCTGTTGAGTCAGGCGACTTGTTGGCGCTGCTGAAGTTGTGGACTGAGCTCTACCATTTCCTCCTGTTTAGAAGGACAATCCCTCAACCTGTGACAAGACTGACCACATCCAAATCATCCTTCCTTTCCTGTGAGGCACTCACCCAGATGGTTTGTACCACACTTAGGGAAAGTTGGGTAGGTTTTGGTACATGAAACACTTCATTGAGACTTAGAGCCCGATACCCTTCCCTTCAAATCTTGTCTGAATTTGGTGGATGGAACACTAGCTAATGAATGTACTGGAGCTAAAAAAATTTGCTGACCTGCGAGCGATTTCCACCACCAGAATTCTGCTGAGAATAGTCATAGTTTCCAGTACTAGACTTCTTGTTCTCCTCGTCATATTCCTTAAGCTTACCACCCTCAACCTGTTGAGCATTAGTCATAAGCCTAGAGATGTTCATATTTTCCAGCAACATAACATTTCTACACTCTGTCTTCACCAAGTCTGACACTCCATATAGAAACTTATTCATCTAAGCCCTAGAATCAGCAACAATGGAAGGAGCATACCTCGAGAGTTAGGTAAACTTGAGCCCATACTCTTGGACTGTCATGCCTTAAGTTCTCTTGGGAAAAACCTGTCTAGAAAAGGCTCACTAAAACAATCCCAAGTGATAGGAGCTTCATCTGCATCCCTGTTCTCTTTCCACTACGTATACTAGATATGAGCCACATCCTTCAGTTGGTAAGATGCTAACTCAACTCGTTCATTCCCAGTTACCTACGTCACTTCAAAGATCTTCATGACCTCATCAATAAAGTTTTGGGTATCCTCGCCAATCTACGATCCTAAGAACTCTGGCGGATTCATTATAACAAAATCGCTCACTCTAACTACAGTTGACCCAACATTAGCATTTGCCTGAACTGGAACCCACTGATTGTTCTGGTTGGCAACATTCTGAGCCAACATCTGAATGGTGTTCCGGAACTCTGCATTCAAAACTTCTTGATCTGGGATTAGAGGAGCTATGTTTGCGTTCCTAGCATTCGCATTCCTGGCTTTATCTCTACGAGGAGGCATGATCACTGAAATGTAGAATGTTGAGTTAGAACAGAATTAGATCATACCTTACGCACAATAATAGGAACACAAAAATGAAGATTTTTCCTAAAACATTTTGTAGCCTCCCTCTCATTAGATGTGGTGCACTTCACACCCATGAAAATGACTACACTTAGTGCGGCTTTTCAGACATCCTATGACTCTTAAACCTAATTCTCTGATACCAAGTATGTCATGCCCCGAGCTACCCCCGAGATGCAGACACGGGACATAGGATCACAAGTGACCCCAAGCTAACCCTGTTGGCATGACATGAGCTTACTAAGAAGAATAATAACTGATGCGGAAGCTAAATCAAGAAAATGAAATTGATGGGGAATACCCATATACTAAACTGAATAAATCAAATCTGAGAGTTTTAATACAAAAGAAATATCAAAGTCAAATAGTAAGCTAAATCTAATTATGTTTGAAAATAGCCTTTAAATGACTAGAAGTGTTAGGACATGCCCCAACTAAGTCTAGAAAAACTGAAAATAAAACAATGAAAACTGAAAGAGAACATGACTATTGTCCTCGGAGAATGAGGACTCACCACTGATGTTGTTGAACTGGAGATTGAGAACCGATCTAAGCGTGATCTGGATGCTGAGAACTTGAACCTACATCAGGAGAAGATTTAGCGCAGAGTATGGGCCAGTACTTGAAAGGTACTAAGCATGCAGGATAAAGTAAAGCTGAAATAAACACATAACTGAACAAGCAATAAAGCAAGAGCATAATCTAAACATGATAAAGATACTGAATACTGAGCTAACTGAATGCAATGACCAAATTTATAACATGATGAGACTGTATGCCGACAGTACTGAAATATGGTCAATGCAATGGAGTGTGACTGAAATATGGTCAATCCTTAATGTAGAGTCCGATGTATACGGCCCATCGAGTGGACGCAATACACCCGGCCAAAGGTGTAGAGGAATGCTGGAGTGATCACTAAAATGATGCCCACAGAAGGGACTTACAACCGACGTGGCTCGTAGTTTTGGGACTATATGGGTGACTGACCTTAGTCCAACTTGGTATTATAGTACTCCCAATAGATTAAAGGATCAACACATTTTGACAGAATTTCTGTAATATACTCGATAGCTTAAAACTGATATGCAAATTGAGAATGCACATTTATATATCGATAATGACACATTCAAGACTAAGGCATTTATATCTAAAATACTAAATTATCTGACCTAGCATGTGTAATAAAAGAACTAAAGAAATACATAGCTAGGGTTCAGAAATTCATGGAATAAATGAAGTAATAACATGATAATCTAATTTGGAACATGTAAATAACCACCTCATGATAATCTGTTGAAGTTTTAGAAACCTTAGGTCTAGTTAATAATAAGGAATCAAGAATCTGACTAAAATATAGGGACCTAATGGGTGAAAAGAACCCACTAATGAAACCACACATACCTGGTGGTCAATTCCACAGAGATATATTTCGATTTCGGGGCTGGAACTAATGGAACCTTGTTGCGTTCTTCAACTAGGTTGCTTGATGTGCCGCGAAATCGTAGCACATTTGATACTTAATAACTATCAACTAATACTGGAATTAAGTCATATTTTGGAATTATTTTATGGGTTTGTTAATTGTGTAGGCAGAATTTGGGTTTTACATAAAAAAAATCATAACTGATATCGACCCAAAGTGAAGTTCATGGCCAATATAATGAACCGTTACTTCATTACGGTCTGTGGTTGAGCTCGTGAAAGTGGGGCAGAACTGGGCCCTGAAAAGATGAAAAGCAAGAACAACCAAGTGAAGATCACGAAGAGGTATACGGGCCATTGTTATTTCCACGGACCGTGGTACCTACCGTGAAGTTGAACCAGTATAAAAGCAGGAAAAAGTTGAAAGAAAGATTGAATCCTGAGTGAAGACCATGGGTGACTTCACGGGCCGTGGTCCTCACTACGGACCATGGTAGCTCTCGTAGTACATTTTCCAGTGACCAAGTTCAAAGACCCACTTTGGGGAAGCTCAAGGCAAGACCACGGAGGTCTTCACGGACCATGAAAACCTTGACGGGTCGTAGTAGCAGCAGTGACAAGGCCCGACAATTCAGTCCTAACTTGATTAGGACTCATTTTAAACATCCTATTTTTAAATTACTTTAGGTCATTTTTGAGGGGATTATCGATTATCTGACATTTTGAGCAGAAGAAAGGGCGATTACTTTTAGTTTTGGTGTTTTGGGATTCAGATTATTGTGATCAGTTGGAAGTTGTTCATTTCGATCTTGATATTATCAAGTGGTTGTTGATTTACCAGTTATTTTGTAAGTATCTCATAACATGATTTTAGAAACCAGTATTGATTCTTTGCGTAAAAACATGAGTAGCTAAACGTCACTACTGGGTGTGTGTGATCTATGATGACATTCTAATTTCGATTCCGTAAAATGAGTAAAAGGCAATCTTTGTTTACAACCTGTAGTTTACAACTTTCATTATCATTTTTGTCTATTGAGTGCACTCTTTAGACAAGCCTGTATCTGGTGTTTGCTCGAGAGAAAAGTATTAGTTTTGAAAAGGCTAAACTAAGTTTACGAATTGGAGTTAAAGTTGGATTTCGAGAGAAGGAATCTTTAACACCATATCAAATTGAGCGAAGTTCAATATCGATAACACTTTACGTTCGACAGAATTAAAGTGGATATTATCTAATTAGGCTTAGAAGCGTTAGATGTATTAAATTCGCCAAGGTTCTGTAAACATTGACTTACCTGACACTCAATTTACGAGAGAGCATTATAATCGATGTCTTAGTGAACACAAAACTTGGTTTCCTTAAATTAATTGAATCAACTTACAACGAGATCTTTTGTGAACTGTGCAACTAAGTTTTGATAGAATACTTTTCAATCAAACCCAAATTTATTTTCCTTGTTAATTGTTTAGGAAATAGTAACGACAATTGAGTAAACGCGACAATGAAACTTTATATGTAAACAAATTCTCTGTGGGATCGATCTCAACTCAGGTTGAGTTTTGTAAATTGACAACGACCGTTTGTACTCCTTATTAGGGGTGTAATTTTGGACGTATCAAATTTTGGCGCCACTGTCAAGGAATTTCAATTTAGAAGTGTTTTACTAGATTTTATTCAATTTGTAGTTATATTTCCTAATTTTACGTTTTGTCCTGTGTTTGTGTCTCTTTCAGGTGAGTGCTACTGTGTATGCCAAGTACCAGGAGTAAAGGAGTTTCATTGACCCCTTACGACTCACAACTCGAAAAGACTCTTTGAAAAATGGTGAATGCACAAGAACTGGAGGCACAATGACAAAGGTTGGGACTAGAAGTTGAAGCCGCTGCAAGAGGTGCTCAACAGAACGACGGTAACAACCAACCTCGGGTGGTAGATGAGAATAGAGAAGTGGATGGATTGATTCCTCCCTAGCGCCAACCAATGGCTCCAAGGGTTAGAGCCCAGCATCCAGCGCACATGATGTATGATAAAGATGATGCAGATTTGGATGGGACTGGAGCCACTGGAGCGATAGTGTTACATGCACTACCTCCAGGTGTTAAGTTCACAATCACCAGCACTATGATTCAATTGTTGAACCTTAAAGGTATGTTTAGGGGTGCAGCTGGTGATGATGCAAATCAGCACTTGATGAACTTTGTGGCTATCTGTAAGTCACAAGAGATTCCTGGAGTAAACCAAACAATAATGAGATTGAGGCTGTTTCCATTGCCTCTTACTGGAGAGGCGACTAACTGGTTGAATGAGATGCCAGATGACTCCATCAGAATTTGGAATGAGTTGAAGGAAGCTTTCCTGGAACGATTCTTCCCAGAATCAAAAGAGCTGCAGATGAAGGACGAGATTAGTACACACAAGCAACTACCAGGAGAAGCCATGCATGATACTTGGTGGAGGTTCAGCCAAAAGTTAAAGAAATGCCCCAACCATGACCTTACCGATAGGCATCTTAAACAGGCCTTTTATAGGTCTCTGAATTATGTTACTAAACCTGTTGTTGATGCAGTTTGTGGAGGCTCATTTATGAGGAAGCCATTTGCAGAAAGCATACAGCTATTAGATGAGGTCTCAAAGAAAAATAGAGCATGGTATACTAGAGATGCAGAGGTAGGAGAGCTTGGGTATACGTTTGATCTTTCATCTGAACAAAGGAAGAGAGAAGAAGAAAGGGACCAAGACATGGCAGATATGAGGACTCAAATAGACTTGCTCACAAAGCAAATTTTTGCCAAGTCTGAAAAGGTGAATGTTGTGGGACAGAAGAACAGGTAGAAGATCAGGATCTTGACATTGATGAGGAAGCTAATTATTTGGGGAATCAAGGAGGTTTCCAGAATTATAACTTTGGAAATCAGGGTTACAATTCTGGAAATGCAGGTCGGAGCTATGCGAGAGATGGTCAGTATGAAAGGCAAGCAAATAGAGATCAAGGAAACTGGCAAAATAGAGAAGGGTATAGGACTGACCGCAGTGGTGTATATGTACCTCCAGGTAATAGACACCGGGGTAGTGGTAATTCTACCGGGTCTAAGCTGGAGGACATGATGGCTAAGGTACTTCAAAAGGTTGAGTCAACCGATGCAGAGGTGAAAGAAATGAGAGGTGACTTCTCGAGCATGGTCAGTTGGTGGACTCTCACACCACCTCCATAAAAAAAATAGAGTAGCAGTTGGGGCAACTCTCAGCCTCAATGAACCAGAGAAAGAACGGATCACTACCAAGTGATGCCATTCAAAATCCCAAGAAAGACGGACATTGCATGGCCATCGCCACTAGGAGTGGTAAAGATCTTTCTGACTTTATTTCTGCAGGTACCAATTATGAACAGGTCTTGGAGCAAGCTAGTAGAGAGAAGGATGAGAATATACAGGTAGACGATCTAAGAGAGGCTCAAAAATCTCAATCTAAAGCACAACCTTCGAGAGGAAAAGAGAAAGAGGTTCAGGAAAAACTGCCCTTACAGCAGATTCCCAGGCCACCTCCTCATTTCCCTCAAAGGCTCAAAAAGAAAGATGAAGATGGAAAGTTTACGAGATTCATCACCATGCTGAAACAACTTTCAGTAAATATTCCATTAGTTGAAGCCCTAGAGCAGATGCCAGGATATGCCAAGTTCATGAAAGACTTGGTCACCAAGAAAAGAGTCGTAAGTCATGATTTCTCTAACGATGTTCATCATTGCAGTGTCATTGCTACTAGATCTCTGGTGCAGAAAAAGGAGGATCCAGGTACATTCACAATATCATGCACCATTGGGTCAATCAAGTTTGCAAAAGCTTTATGTGATCTGTGAGCTAGCATAAATCTGATGCCTTTAGCCATTTATAAAAAGTTAGGTTTGGGAGTACCAAAACCTACAACAATGAGGTTGATGATGGCCGATAGGTCTGTAAAGAGGCAAGTGGGAATCCTATGTGATGTACTAGTAAAGGTGGATACTTTCATTTTTCCAGCTGATTTTGTGATTCTGGATTGCGAAGTAGATTTTGACGTTCCCAAAATTTTGGGAAGACCCTTTTTGGCCACGGGAAGAGCTTTAGTGGATGTTGAGAGTGGAGAGTTGAAATTCAGACTCAACACATATGAGGTAAGTTCAATATTTGCATGTCAATGAAACAACCATGAGATATGAATGTGATATCTGCAATAGAGATGGTCACTGATGAAGACATGAGGGTACCCATAGAAGAGAGAATAGCTGTTGAAACATTAGCAGCAATACTGATGAACTTTGATGCTGATTTCCGGTCTAACTATGTAGAGACCGTGAATGCCTTCCAGGGTATGGAAGCACATTCGTATGCTCCAAAGAAATTGGATTTGGACTTGAAAAACAGGCCAAGCTCTCCAGCGAAACCATCCATTGAGGAGCCACCAGTGTTAGAGCTGAAGCAATTACCCACTCACCTCAGGTATGTATTCTTAGGTACTAATAACATTTTACCTGTGATATTGGCGGCAAATTTGAATGAAGAGCAGGTACAAGAGGTGATCAAGGTTCTAAAAAGATATAAATGAGCCATTGGATGGACCATTGCTGATATAATTGGGATACCTCCAGGTATTTGCACACATAAAATTCATCTTGAGAAAGACTGTAGCCCGAGTATTGAACACCAACGGAGATTGAACCCACCTATGCAAGAGGTGGTTAAGAAATAAATAATCAAATGGTTAGATGTTGGGGTGGTCTACCCTATTTCTGATAGCCACTGGGTCAGTCCAGTGCAATGTGTGCCTAAAAAAGGAAGCATGATTGTGGTAGCAAATGCCAAGAATGAATTAGTCCGCAGAGACCAGTCACTGGATGGCGAGTGTGCATGGATTACATGAAGCTGAATAAATGGACTTTGAGGGATCATTTCCCCATGCCTTTCATGGACCAGATGCTTGACAGATTGGTAGGTAAATGATGGTATTGTTTCTTAGATGGATACTCTGGCTACAACCAGATATCAATTGCACCTGAAGATCAGGAAAAGACTACCTTCATATGTCCTTATGGCACCTTTGTGTTTAAACGAATGCCATTTGTATTATGTAATGCACCAGCCACATTTCAAAGGTGTATGATGTCCATCTTTTCAGACATGGTTGAGGACACTCTAGAGGTATTTATGGATGACTTTTCTGTAGTAGGGGATGCTTTTGATGACTGTTTGTTGAATCTTAGCAGGGCTTTATAGAGATGTGAGGAAGCCAACTTAGTGCTAAATTGGGAGAAGTGCTACTTCATGGTAAAAGAGGGCGTAGTCCTTGGACCCAAGGTGTCACAGAAAGGAATTGAGGTCGACAAGGCTAAGATTGAGGTGATTGAAAAATTACCTCCGCCAATCTATGTGAAGGGTGTGCGAAGCTTCCTAGGACACGCCGAATTTTATAGGCGTTTCATCAAAGACTTTTCAAAAATTGCACAACCCATGTGCAAGCTTTTAGAGAAGGAGATGAAATTTTTCTTTGATGAGGCATGCATTAAAGCTTTTGAGTGCAAAAATTTGATGTTGGGAAGAAGATGACAGACCTAGTGCCTAGTATAAGACTACGGCAGGTTGTACGGACCGTGGAAGACATTACGGGTCGTACAACTTGTCGTAGACCACACTTGAATATCAACCAAGTCCTCAGTTCAAGTTCATGGGCAGTATCACGGACCGTGGTTCACTCCACGGGCCGTGAAACCTTCTGTTAACATCCCTTGGTTAAATGACCAGAAATTTCTTGTGCACTCAAATTCTGTTTAAACTCCAAGAGGGACATCACGGTCCGTTGTTTATACCACGACTCATTCAAGTGCTTGAAGTGTTCCCTTGATTGTATCTTTAAATTTTTTTTTAGGTATTTAGTTTTTGTTAATATTGTTATTCCGTGGCCCTTCCCGATGATAGATTGGGTGACGACATTCTTAAGGCAAGGCGTCACGATGATATTACACAGGGGAAGTTTGAGTACCCGTTAGTTGATCGTTTCATTAATGATTGTACTGAATTGGTGTTTTGCTTCTCAGGTACAAAGGGTCCCAGAAGAAAGAATGCTAACAAATCTACCCCTGTCACCGCTTCACAATCAGAGGGTCATGGCGACTCCGAAGCAAGTGGGTCTGAGGTACAAATAAATGTTACACCTGAAGATCACTCACCTCGGGCTACTAGATCAGTGGTTAGGAGAGCTACTCTCCAGGACTCTCATCCTCAACCTGAAGAGAGAGAAAGTAGTTCCGAGAATGGGAAAAACTTGGGAAGTCAATATGATACTGCGGCTGGTAACCAATCTTCAAATGACTCGGGGGACAATGCTGAATCTGACAGCGGTTCGCAGGCCGACACAAGTACTACTCCACCTGTGGCTACCACAGAAGCTGAAACTGGAGTACGAGAGGAAATAGTTAATAGAGAGGATGAGGAGGAAATCACCGATGATGATGCCATAATGATGTATGTGAACGCTCAGGAACCTAAGACCACAGCTGATTGCTTGTTATCGCTCCACGTGGACTGTCAACAGGTCTAAAGAGTTCTTCGACAATGGTATTGTGAATAAGACTGGGGGTTTCAAGAATCGAGCAATTATGCCTAAGACTAGGGTAGTGGTAGCTGATGTCAAAGCATTCTCGGACATGTATTGCATATTTCAGCTCCATCAGTTCGATTGGATGGACAATTCACCTGGTGAATACTCTAGCCACCTGACTAGAGAATTTATTCCTCGTATGCAGCTACATTGATGAATTTTGTTGTGGATACAGAGACCATAAAGAGTGGACAGAAAGACATGGCTAGTACCTGGGGTCCACTCAACTCAATCATAGTTAAGGGCAAATCAATACGTATTTCTGAGGCGTCGATTAACAGACTGTTGTACGGCCCAGAATACTCTGCACCCGTTTCAGTTGGCCTTTTCGAAGGAAAACATCATGAGGTCACCAATGATGTTGCAACGGAAGATCAGACTTCTCGAGAAAGGGTTTTACGCTGGATTGCGAAGCAAATCGCCATAGATGGGGAAAATGCAGGTTGGGTCACCACAACTCCAACACTTATCACTAAAGCTTTGTTATCCTTCCCGACCAAGGTTTGGTGGGCTGTTGTCCGAGCGCAATTGAGACCGATGGCTAATGATAACACTTTGTCCCCCTCCTTGGCCTCGTTAGTAGCATGTCTTATGGTAGGTTACCCGGTCAATGCAGGAAGGATAATAGCAATCAAGATGAGAGACAGGGCACTAAATGAGAGAGTTGCACTTCCTTTTCCCTGTCTGATAGGGAAATTATGTTAAGGAGTGAATATTCCTCCGAACAGCCTAGTTGACAGATTGGGTGAAGCATTCAGACTAACCCAGGTTTCAAAAATCAAAGATGTCGCAAACTATCTCTTTGGCGCGAAATCTGCCGATGTAGGTACTTTAGTTATTATTCCACATGTCCCACTTGATACCCCCGAGGCAAGTAGAGATCCAGAACAGGGGGAGTCATTACAACCGTCCACAGAGGCACACCACCCCCAGCTTCAGCATCCCAGACATCAGGTACTTTTATCACTATCCCTATGCTTTTTCTTGAGAAATTGGTTGAAGAGCAGTGCCAGACCAGGACATTGGTAGACCAAATTGTGCTTGGGATGCCCCAGCTGATAGAGACAAAGGTATTAGCTGCGAAAAAGGAGATCAAAGATGAGATGAGGACAGAGCTATCAGTCTTAAAGGACAGAATGGATGGTTTGGAGAACCTTGTTCAGGATCGTTTCCAATCTACCGGTTCAGCAGATATTGAAGAGTTCAAAGCCTAGTTGGCCGAAATGTGCACTCAAATTGCTAAGCTGGCTGAAAAGCCAGCACAGGTGCCCACTCCGGTCATGACAGAGTCGTTGATGCAAATGTTAAGTCAGGCACTCGCCACTCAAAACACTCGATGATCTTTGGGGAGCACCTCCTACAAGTAAATCCAGCAAGAGAAAACACATAGCTGGAGAACTTGATGAGGAGACCCCTACTGACCCAGCTAGAGAGGCAAGAAGGCAAAAAAAAAGAGCTCATAGAGCATCAAAGAGGGAAGCTAGGGAGAAGGAAGCCCTTGCCCAGCAACAGCGAGATGCAACCTTAGTTGGAGCTACTGGTAGTGGTGCACCTGCTTCGACTAATGAGGACCACACTGATCATGCCCTGAGACCTAAGACTGCACCCATTGATAAGGGTGCCAATGTTGATAGGACGACCGACGTCTAGAGCGCCGCAGATATGAACCCTCCTCATAGCCTATGTATTTGATTGTTTTATCTCGACTTTGAGGACAAAGTCCTTTTTCTTTGGGGAGGGGATGGTCAGCAGCCGGCCATAGCGGTTATCTCTTTGTATTACTGTGTTGGGTCTTTTATGTATTGAGCTGTGCAATAGCTACTATGTGAATGTTGAGGACCCAAACATGGGTTTGACTTTAGGATCTTTAGATGACATCTTCGATACTGATATGTTGAAAATGCCTAATCTGACCAATTAATTGGTGAACCAAGAAACTAAAAAAATGCAATCCTGTGTAGTATGTGAGTAAGTTTTGATTGAAGTCTAACACTAGGAGCAGAAACTAGAACTTTCTTAAGTAGACTTGCTTGAATCTGAAAATAACCGGATAGGAAAGGATCAGTAGGCCATTTTTGTTAAACCAGTAAAAAGCCAAAAAATAAAGGAACCAAATGAAAAGCTTATCACTTGAACCCAATTTGAGCCTTAAATCAGTCTTTGTTCCTACCCAATATATATCAAATCATTAGTTCTCCGAAGGTACACGATATCACAACTCAGGCCAAAAGCCTAAGTTGAGGGTGATTGCAATTCCAACAGAAGAAAAAAAAGGGAAAAAGAAGGTTCAACTAGTGAGCTGAGTTCATTTAAAAATAAAATAAAATAAAAAATAAGAAAAAAATATGTATATATATATATATAATAATAGCTACTGGGTCGAGCTGAAATAAAGAAAAAGAGAGAATCACTCAGAAAAGAGTTTGTGAAAACGAAACTTTGGGAAACCAAGGAATTAGTCACTCACGAAACCAAATATCCATTCCCTAACCCCGAGCCTATGTTACAAGCAAATAAAGTCCTACAGTGATCCTACTTCGGGTGTTTTAAAGAGAAAGTGTAGAAAGCAAGGGCAAGCCTATGGTAGTTTATTGTTAGTGTTAGAAATTTATTGAGAGCGTGAGAGTAGTACTCAGTCCCTACCATTATGAGCGAGGGACTTCTTTGGTGTGAGGACACAGTGGTTGTGTTTGAAAGTAAATTGTGTGAGCTGATAATTCGCAGGTATATGCATGATTGACTATGAGTAATGACATGTCATGTATTGATCCTTACATGTTAGATTCAGAGGTTTGAGGACACAAATTATACTTGAATTAGTTGCTGCGTAGCGTCATAAATCTAGAAATGAATTGAGGGCTGATTATATTTGTTTGTTTTCTCATCACTTAAGGAGAAGTAATGGTTCTAAGTTGAGGGTGTTGATGTGCCTCTAAATCGTATCACATTTGATGCTTAATAACTATCAACTAATACTGGAATTAAGTGATATTTTGGGATTATTTTATGGGTTTGTTAATTGTGTAGGCAGAATCTGGGTTTTACAGAAAAAGAAGCAGAACTGATGTCGACCCAAAGTGAAGTTCACGGCCAATGTAATGAACCGTTAACTTCATAACGGTCCGTGGTTGAGCTCGTGAAAGTGGGGCAGAACTGGGCCTTGAAAAGATGAAAAGCAAGAACAACCAAGTGAAGATCACGGAGGGGAATACGGGCCGTTGTTATTTCCACGAACCGTGGTACCTACAGTGAAGTTGAACCAGTATAAAAGCAGGAAAGAGTTAAAAGAAGGATTGAAGCCCGAGTGAAGACCACGGGTGACTTCACGGGCCGTGGTCCTCACTACGAACCGTGGTAGCTCTCGTAGTACATTTTCTAGTGACCAAGTTCAAAGACCCACTCTGGGGAAGCTCAAGACAAGACCACGGAGGTCTTCACGGACCTTGAAAACCTTGACGGGTTGTGGTAGCAGTCGTGACAAGGCCCGACAATTCAGTCCTAACTTGATTAGGACTCATTTTAAACATCCTATTTTTAAATTACTTTAGGTCGTTTTTGGGGGGATTATCGATTATCTGACATTTTGAGCAAGAAAAAGGGTGATTACTTTTAGTTTTGGGATTTTGGGATTCAGATTATTGTGATCAGTAAGAAGTTGTTCATTTCGATCTTGATATTATCAAGTGGTTGTTGATTTACCAGTTATTTTTGTAAGTATTTCATAACATGTTTTTAATAACCAGTATTGATTCTTTGCGTAAAAACATGAGTAGCTAAACGTAACTACTGGGTGTGTGTGATCTATGATGACATTCTAATTTCGATTCCGTAAAATGAGTAAAAGGCAATCTTTGTTTACAACCTATAGTTTACAGCTTTCATTATCATTTTCGTCTATTGAGTGCACGCTTTAGACAAGCCTGTATCTTGTGTTTGTTCGAGAGAAAAGTATTATTTTGGAAAAGGCTAAACTAAGTTTACGAATTGAAGTTAAAGTTGGATTTCGAGAGAAGGAATCTTTAACACCATATAAAATTGAGTGAAGTTCAATATCAATAACACTTTACGTTAGAGAGAATTAGAGTGGATATTATCTGGTCAAGCTGAGAGGCGTTAGATGTATTAAATTCGCCAAGGTTCTGTAAACATTGACTTACCTGACACTCAATTTACGAGAGAATATTATAATCGATGTCATAGTGAACACAAAACCTGGTTTCATTAAATTAATTGAATCTATTTACAACGAGATCTTTTGTGAACTGTGCAACTAAGTTTTGATAGAATACTTTTTAATAAAACCTAAATTTATTTTCCTTGTTAATTGTTTAGGATATAGTAACGACAATTGAGTAAACGCGACAGTGAAACTTTATCTGTAAAGAAATTCTCTGTGGGATCGATCTCAACTCAGGTTGAGTTCTGTAAATTGACGACGACTGTTTATACTCCTTATTAGGGGTGTAAGTTTGGACGTATCATTGTTCGACCTTTTCTCCTCTTTCACTTCTAATTTTCTAAGTTTTTGATGAAATATCTGACTTAGGTAAGTTCTAGTTATGTTTCTAGGCTTAAACTAATCAAAACCACGTAGTTTAGGGTTAAAACGATGTAGTTTATGGGTCCAACGAACCCCTGACTTAAACTGCTGACGGGACTGACCACGACCAACTTCACGAACCATGAAAGGGACCACAGATTGTGAAGTCGGTCGTGGTCTGGACTTGGTTCTGAAAACTTGGGGGTCTGGACTACGGAAACTACCGTAACCAGTGTGGAGGACGACGGACTGTGAAGGTCCCCGTGGTCCTCACTTGGGCTGAGGTATGGAGGCTTCATGTTGGGAGTCTACTGGTTAAACTCCACGGAAGCTCCCACGGACCGTCAAAGTGCATGTGGTGTTCACTTAGACCTAGGGGTTCTAGGGCCAAGCTAGGGGGTCTACTGGTCTGACACTACAGATGCCACTAAGGCCCGTCGTCGTGACCACGGCTCGTGAAGGGTCCCGTGGTATGACGCCTGGGCCTGGTGAAGTCTAAGTCTGGACCACGGGCAGGTCTATGGACTGTAGACCCTATCACGACCAGTGAACCCTATCGTGGTTCACTGCTTCAAGTAAGTTCTACAAAAAAAAATTCCCTGGGTCTGGTTTTCGAGGTGTTACACGTGGTTTCGTACTGATACTACACTTGTTGCACCTTTTTGTGGTGCAAATCAAATTCCAGATAGAAGCGCATCCTATGGAGCTTTTTGAGTTTGAGATTAGATTATCTTGGAGTTACACGTTCATGTATCTTGTTATTTATGATATTATTTTTGTATTAAGATAGGATATTTCTTACATTTAGGATTTTTATATAGTTTCAGACTTGCACCATATTTTAGAAGCTCTTGTACTTAAGACACCAAAATCTTGGGGTGGTATTTTAGTTTTCCACACTTCGTACTTATTAAAGACTTAGCGTTTGAGATATTCTACTTGTTGTTTATTTATTTTTATTTTTTTCACCTTATTTATTTAATTAGTTTGGTAAAACTACTGGGTTGGCTTACTTATCAGTTTTAAACTTAGGTGCTATCACGACATGTGAATTTTGAATTGTGCCAATTTGGTATCAATGCCCAAGGTAAATTGGTTTCACAAGTACAAGAGTAATATCTAGTAGGGTCTTGCAAATTGGTATGATGACGTGCATACTTATCTTCGAGAGGCTATAAGATAATTAGGAAACTTCTATCCTTTCATTCCTTATCGTGCGTACTTGACTTTGTTAAAATTATATTCTTATTGTCTTATTCTCTCAAAAATGATGAGGACTCGTGTATTTGTGATCAAAGATCAAGAGCTTGTACCCGCACCCATTATTAAGTTTATTGAATAAGGTAGTAGCACGGGTGGGGTCACGTTAGAAGTTGTATTGCACTACTTTTGGATAATAGGCCTATTATGACCATTGATGCATATAAAGTGTTAGAAGGAGTCATGTTGATGAATCATCTGACCTACATTAGTATATTTTGTGAAAATGTGTATCAATTTATATCACTTGCTATGAAGGGTTGCACAATATTTGATTGGTGGAGTCCTATGGAGTTAACTACACATCGTTTCATAATATTAGCCCTATCAAGGAGTAGTGGAGATAATACATTACTAGTAGGCCAACTAAGTCATCTCCACTCTCATGAACTTAGTTTACTTAAGTGGTTTGTTCCGCACAATGAGAGGGAGTGTAAAGAAAATGAACTTGAGGATTTTATAATAGCTCCTAGGAGGATTCAGGTAGTTTGGAAATGGATACGACCTACTTCAATTATGACATTTGGATTTCTTAGGCGGCCTTGTTGGTTATTATCGATGATGTTCTTATTTATTGCATCTGCATTGAATAGATTGATCTAGAAGTAAGTGGGTTGATGTGTGTGCGGTGAGCTTCTTAAAGCTTAAGATCTTATTTACTACTACTCTTATTTTGACTTTACCCATGGCATCTGAGGCATAACATTTCATGTATTCATTGCAATGCATTTCATTACATCCTTTATTTATATTTAATTGTGTGCTTATTGGGCGGTTGGACATTATCTTGCATTTGATTATACCTAATTGATGAAATTGGACTAATAAATATAATGTAGACTTGTAAAATTAAAGAATGATTTTCTTCTATAATCATATCACTACTTTTTCATTGTCAGTCTATGAGACATACTGGGTACACGTGGCTTCGTAGTCATACTACACTTGTTGCACCTTTTTGTGGTACAAATCTAATTCCAGATACAAGTGAATCTCACAGAGCTTTCTGAGTTCGAGCTTCGATTATCTTGGAGTTGTGGTGAGCTGTTTGGCTGTTCTGCAGCCCACATCTCCCTCTATCTTATCATTTATGATGGATGTTTTCATATCCAACAAGATGTTTTTTACGTTTACGCTTGTCATTTAATTTCACACTGGCACCATATTTTAGAAGCTCTTGTACTTATGACACCAAAAGCTTGGGTGGTGTTTTACTTTTCTGCGGTTCATACTTATGAAAGACTTAGTGTTTGAGATATTCTACTTATCGTTTATTTATTTTTATATTTGCACCTTATTTATTTAATTAATTTGGTAAAACTAGTGGGTTGGCTTACCTATCGGTTGGAAACATAGGTGCCATTGTGACATATAAATTTGGGTTGTGACATAAAATCTAATAGGTTTTACATTGCTCTTGTCCTTCTCCCGTGCCAAGACTTTTGTATTCTTACTATAGGCTCAAATAATGAGCCTTTTTGGATTGCAATGTTGAATTATATGCAATTCTTGAATATATTTTGGGCATATTATAATTTGCCTAGGCCTTTTAATACCTTCTCACTATAAAGACATGGGATGATCATGAGCAATCCCGATATATTCTTTTTAATTTTCAACCTTCACTTGACGTTGTATTCCTATTTTGTCATTTTAGTACACTTTTAAATATGACTAACCATCTATTATCATGTAGTAACATACATCATGTAACATTAATTCCTCATTGAAGACACTTTAGTGACGCAATTTGACATGTGCTTAAAATTAAAAATATATTGGGTTTTACATTGCTCTTTTCTTATCATTCATTAGAAATTCACAATTGAACAATTTCAAGTTTATACATTTCTAGTATATTTCGGAGATAACACATAAGTACTCTATGAACTATACCTGAACTTCCAGCGACACGCCTGAAATTCCTACGATTTCAATCATAGAACCAATAATGAGCAATGCAAAATAGAGAAAATCAAAATAGTAGGCATAGAAGTAAACTCTAGTAATGGCGTGAGGAAGAAATGAGTTCCTCACTATTATAACCTTACATTTTTGGAAGAACAAGAATTTCGGGAGAGGAGCTTGAAACCTTAGATCTTGCTCTACTTGAGATTTGCTCTATGTTTGGGAGTAGAATAAGAGAGAAACTCAGATAAATGCCATAATATCCTCCCCTACTAGATGTTAAATAACAACACAATTTAGACTTTGTAACACCTCGGATTTTAAAAAGTGAAAAGGTTACATGAATTGTAACTATTGTTCACGTCTGCGAGAATAGACTACGGTTCATGGAACTTTCTATGGGTTGTACACCAGTCTCGTAGAAAGGGGAAAATAAGTTTTTAAACAATCTATGAGTCGTAGATGAGTCTCATAGTTAGGTCAAAAACTTAGTGAAATTTTGAGATCAAGGTTGATTTTTATGGTTGGGTTCTACGGACGGTAGGAGGTCCTACAGGCCGTAGACAGTTTTTGTCAAGGGTTGGCCAAAATATTAGGCTTTTGAAATTTTCTATGGTTAACTAGGATGGTTCGTCAAAAGTCATACGGGTCATAGGTCCAAACCGTTGAGAGTTCTGATATTTATTTCATATGGGATTTTGGGTATTTTTCTAATTGTTGTAAGCCTATACTATGTCGTTTTTGCTTCTATCCTAAGCCCTATATAAACATTTTAGGTCCTAAACTACTCCTTAAACCCATTCTCCTAATTCCCCAAAACCCAATGAAATTTCTTCTCCTAAATTCCCGCTCAACCTAAGGAAGAAGAATAGGAAGCTAGGGTTCATTTAGGGGCATCAATTCACCATTCATATTAGGCTTTAGGTATCAAGATATGTGGGTATTCACTCATGGAGTTCATTACTCAATGAGGTTCCCAAGGTTTTAATTTCAAATTGATCAAGTTAGGGTTTCAATTTAATCTTTATGGTTCCCTTCAAAGTATGATTTTATTGATTAATCCATATCTTCTCATGTATGAACTGAACTAATTGCATGATTTTGAGTTTAATTTACATGAACCCATGAATGATCCGTGATTATGATTATCAAACCATGATGAAGCTTAGGAACTATGAATTCCGAATTAATAAAGATATTCATACTTTTATGAAATTCATGTAAATGATTTGAGGATGCTTTGAGATGGATGTCTTAATGTTATTGTGAATGGGTTTCCCATGTAATACTATCATCATAACTGTGAAAGGTATTTTTCACATATTGATTCACATTGGTGAAAGATGTTCTCATCTATGGTGAAAGTTATTGATTATTCTCTTTCCTTTATTATAATGATATTTTATTTAGTTTTTCTATTCGATAGGGATTTTGACTTGGCACCGAGAGGGCTTTGAGGTGAAGGCTCAAATAAGGTAATCTCTAGTAGCAACTTCTAGCCCCAAAATACGTTACCCCATAGGATTTTCTTAAATGACCTAGTTGGTGGATCCAATTTAGCAAAATATGATGTGTACTTGCTCTACCTCGGCAAGTAGAATCCCCTTCTGTTAGTATGAGGGATATACCAAATTCCAAGATATTGCATTCATGGTATTATTTTCGGTTAAAGCTAATATCCCACAAAATGATATATTATATTTCTTCAAAGCTTTCTTAGGACTCTTATTTTAAATATCTTGACCATGATTTATGATTTTCACGTAGTTCATTCTTTAAACTTTCAAATGTTCAAATGGTGGTCATACATTACATGTTTTAAGTTAGTCATGCTACCATGCCTTTTTTATATAGATTGCCCCATACTTGGTACATATCATGTAATAATGCATACTTGTGTCTACATTATTTTATTAATGAAGTGTGTAATGCTCTTACCTCCCACACTCATGGCTAGTTCATCATTCTAATTGATTGAAGAATGGGTGAGTCCTCATGTTCCGAGGACCAAGACACTTTTATTTGTTTTATATTTCTTTGTTTTTGGATGATGTATGTAGTGTATGGGTTACGTCCCAACCACTCCTTTGAAATTTAGATGTCTTTTTGATACTATGTTAGACTTCCACTTTGTCAAACTCTTTTATAATATAAGATTGCTATTTTTAAAATCTTTACTTCTATTATGTTAAATGATGTATGATAAGACGCTTGTGTAGGTATTTTGGTGTTCTGTATGTCATGTTACACCTAGGGTATACTTTGGATCATGACAAATTATGTATTCAAAGCACGAGGTTTTGAAAGGTTCTAGGACATCTCACCAACCACGTCGAGTAGAGTCTTGTTCATGATTGTGATCGCGCCATATTTATGAATCTATAAGACATTTACGAAATTCCACTTTTTTTATCATTCTATATTCATGTGATAGAGTTTAACTCTACATGTCTCTCGTAATCCTTATCCGATGCTTTTCACGATATTGCTCATAAAAGAGCATACGTGAGAAGAAATGTAAATGAGAATGTGAAACAAGAAGATCCTCAAGTTTTGGCTGAGCAAGGGACCAATGCAGAGTTACAAGAAGCTTTTTAGGTTTTGGCCCAAAGTATGTCGGCTCAAGACAATAGGGAGGTTGTGGTCTTCGTGAACCCAAATTTGGGTACGGTAGCACCTAGAGTGAGGGACTTCAATAGAATAAATCCCCAGAGTTTCAAGGTTCCAAGGTTGAAAAAGATCCTTAAGAGTTTATTGATGAGGTGTATAAGGTTTTGATCATCATGGGAGCAATAACGATGGAAAAGGCGAAATTGGACTCTTATCAACTTAAGGGTGTTGATCAGTTTGGTTCAACCAAAGGAAGGAACACAAAGCGGTTGATAAGAGTTCTCTTGATTGGGAGTAGTTTAAGGTTGATTTCCTTGATAGGTTCTTTCCCCTTGAGATGAGGGGGCAAAAGGTACTTGAATTTATCAACCTACGTCAAGGATATATGAGTGTGAAGGAGTATGCGTTCAAATTTACTCAATTGGCTAGATATGCTCCAACTATGGTTATTGACTCTAGGGCAAGGATGATTAAGTTTGTTTTGGTGTGTTTTAAATGGTGGTTATGGAATGTCGTACCTCCATGCTTATTATGGAAATTGAAATTTCTTGTTTAATTATTCAAGCTCAAAAAATTGAAGAGGAGAATCTTAAGGACAAGTCTAGGGAGGCAAAGAGAGAAAAGACCAGTGATGGTGACTTTTTACATTCAAGGTCTAATGGACATGGTCACTCTAAATTTCAACAAAAGTTTTTCAATCAAGGTTACTATATTGATCTGGCTCCAAAGTTTGACAAAGAAAGGGATTCTAACCCTAAGCCTCAAGAAGGAAATGATAGTGGAAATGGATCTTCGGTTCCTGCAAGCCAAAACTGTGGCTAGAGTCATTCGGGAAAATTCTTGATGGGTACGGATCATTTTCTTGGTTGTGGTAAGAGTGGTCACCGCTTGAGAGATTTTACATCTAGGATCAACAAGGTAAAATATGCTAGGCAAGCTCCGCCTATTGGTTCGGGCATGAGTGCTCCAAAATAAAATCGATTATATGCACTCCAAACTCAACATGAGCAAGAGGGTTCTTCCGATGTTGTTACTGGTATTTTTAAAGTCTTCCATCTTGATGTTTATTCTTTGCTTGATCCCGGTGCTACTTTGTCTTTTGTGACACCATATGTGGCTGTATGGTTTGATGTTTTTCCTGATGTATTGTTAGACCATTTTTTTTGTCTCTACTCCTATTGGTGAATCTATTGTGGCTAAGAAAGTCTATTGAAATTATCCTATCTCCTTATCCCATAGAGTCATTTATGTCAACCTTGTAGAGCTTCATATGTTTGATTTTGATGTTATTTGGTATGGATTGGCTCTATTTTTGCTATGCTTCTGTTGATTGTAGAACTCGAGTGGTTAAGTTTCAATTTCCAAATGAGCCCGTCCTAGAGGGGAGAGAGGGAAATTATATGGGTTGCATATATTATCTTTTTCGGGTTAGGGATATGGATTCTAAAACTCCTATTCTTGATTCGCTTCTATTTTAAATGAGTTTCCATATATGTTTCCTGATGATCTACCCGGTGTTCCTTCAGGAAGGGAAATAATCTTCCGTATCAACCTTTACCCAGATACGCAACCTATCTCTATTCCTCTTTACCGTATCACTCCTATAGAACTTAAGGAATTTTATGAGCAATTGAATGATTTGTTGGATAAAGGTTTCATCAGACCAAGTATCTCTCCATCGGGTACTCTAGTTTTTTTTTTTTTGTTCGTAAGAAGGATGGTTCACTTGACATATATATTGATTAGCGGCAATAGATAAAGGTTACCATTAAGAATAGGTATCCTCTTCCAAGGATTGATGATTTGTTTCATCAATTCCAAGGAGCGAGTTATTTCTCGAAGATCGACCTCCGGTCGGGTTATCACCAATTGAGGGTGAAGGAAGTTGACATTCCAAACACGAATTTTTGAACTCAGTATGGTCATTATGAATTTTTTATAATGTCATTTGGTTTAACTAATTATCCGACCGCATTTATGGACTTGATGAATAGAGTATTTAGACAATATATTGATATGTTGGTGATTGTGCTTTTTGATGACATCCTAATTTACTAGCGGAGTTAGGATGAGCATACCGATCATTCGAGAATTGTGTTACCTGTCCTCAAGAAACGTCAATTATTTGCAAAGTTTAGTAAATGTGAGTTTTTATTGAGATTTGTTGCTTTTTTTGGTCACATTATTTCCAGTAAGGGTATTAAGGTAGATCCTAAGAAAAATGATGCGGTTAAGAGTTGACCTAGACCTCTATCCCCTTTGGATATACAGAGTTTCTTAGGTTTTTCTAGATATTATAGGAGGTCCGTGGAAGGTTTTTCTTCTATTGCCTTTATATTGACTGCATTGACTCAATAGAGGGTGAAGTTTTTATGGCCGCAAACATGTGAAAAGGGTTATCAAGAGTTGAAATATAGGCGTACCTCCGCTCAAGTGTTGACTTTACCGTAAGTCTCTAATGGGTTTTTAATTTTATTGTGATTCTTCAAGGGTTGGATTATGGTGTGTCCTTATGAAAAATGGGAAAGTTATGGCTTATGCTTCAAGGAAACTTATGATGCTAGAAAAGAACTATCCTACCCATGATTTAGAATTGGTGGCAGTTGTTTTTTCCTTAATGATTTGAAGGCATTATATGTATGGTGTTCATGTTGATGTTTTTACCGACCACAAGAGTTTGGAATATGTTTTCAAGCAAAAGAATTTAATTTTTTGCCAAAAGAGGTGGCTTGAGTTACTAAGAGATTATGACATGAGTGTCCCACATCACAGTTGTAAGGTGAATATAGTGGCAGAAGCTTTTAGTCGACTATCAATGGGTAGTGTTACTCATGTTGAGGATGATAAGAACGAGTTGGTTCGTGATCTACATATATTGGCTCGATTGGGTGTTAGGTTTGTTGATTCTAAAGAAGGGCGTATTGTTGTTCATAATGGTTCCGAATCATTTTTTCTGTCGGGTATGAAGTCCAAAAAATGTCTTGATGCGATCTTGCTTTCGTTGAAGGAAATGGTGCTGAAAAAGTTTGTTGTGGTTTTCTCCCAAGGGGGAGATGGTGTACTTTGATATCAAGGTTTTTTATGTGTTCCAAATGTTGATGACTTGAGAGAGCATATTTCATGAGAAGCCCATAGTTTTCGGTACTCGATTCACCAAGGAGACACCAAGATGTATCGTGACTTGTGGGAGGTCTATCGGTGGAATGGGATGAAGAATGATATTGCGGAATTTGTGGCTAAGTGTCCTAATTGCCAATAAGTGAAAGTTTAGCATTAAAAGTCGGGAGGTTTGTCTCAAGATATTAACATTCCTAGTTGGAAGTGGGAAGATTTGAATATGGACTTTATCGTTGGCTTACCCCGCACCCAGCGGCAGCATGACTTGATTTGGGTTATAGTAGATCATATGACGAAGTTGGCACATATCATTCTTGTCAAGGTTTCTTATTCGGCAGAAGATTATTCTAAGTTGTGTTTATGGGAGATGGTTAGGTTGCAGGGGATGCCTCTATCTGTTATCTCCAACTGTGATACGTAATTCACTTCTCAATTTTGGAAGTGTTTCCAAAAAGGTCTTGGTACCCAAGATAATCTTAGTACAACCTTCCACCCTCAAACCGATGCACAAGCAGAGCGTACCATCAAAACTTTGTAAAATATGTTGAGAGCATGCATGGTTGATTTCAAGGGTAATTTGGATGATCACTTGCCTTTAATTGAGCTTGCATATAATAATTTCTATCATTCAAGTATTGGTATGGCTCCATTTGAAGATCTTTATGGAAGGAGGTCTAGATCTCCTCTAGGTTGCTTTGAAGTTGGTGAAGCTGCTTTAATAGGTCACGAGTTTGTTCCTGGGGCTATGGAAAAAGTTTGGCTTATAAGAGAAAGGCTGAAAATAGCTCAAAGTCCAGAAAAGTCCTATGAAGGTGTTAGAAGAAGACAACTTGAGTTTGATGTTGGTTATTGGGTTTACTTGAATATTTCACCTATGAAGGGTGTCATGAGGTTTTAGAAAAGGGGGAGGCTTAGTCTCCGATATGTTGGCCCATATCAAATTTTTAGTCGTATTGGTTAAGTTGCTTATGAGTGTGATTTGCCTAACGACTTAGCATCAGTACATCCGATTTTCCATGTTTCCTTATTGAAGAACTAAGTTAGAGATCAGACATCTATTGTACCATTAGAGAATCTTAATGCAAAAGAAAACCTTTCTTATAAAGAAGTTCCAGTTGAGATTTTAGACCGGCAAGTTAGAAAGTTGAGAAACAAAGAAGTTTCATCCCTAAAGGTGTTGTGGGGGAATTAAATGGCTGAGGATTCTACTTGGGAGGCCAAGGACAATATGATTTCCTAATATCGTCATCTCTTTCCCCCCAATCCTACTCTAGCTTAAGGTATCTAATTCCTCATGGTTCATTCTTCCAGATTCATGTGTCTTAGTCATTCTCATGTTTCCTTATGCATGCTTATGTGTTTTGTGAAATGATGTTTTAAAGCACCTCTTAGCTTGGATTCGATTTTCTCTTTGATTATGTGCATTTATGTGATTGCATTCATGTTAGGTTGCTAGATATCTTCTTATGTTGCCTTGAGTTCCATTTGGGGACGAATGTTCCAAAGGGGGAGATATTGTAACACCTCTGCTTTTGAAAAGGGAAAAGGTAGAATGAATTGTAACTAGTGGTTCAGGTCTACAAGACTAGTCTACGGTTCGTGGAACTTTCTACGGGTCTAAGACCAGTCTCATAAAATAGGGGAAAATATTTTTTGAAAAATTAAGTTTTTGAACTTTTCTACGGCTCACCAGGATAGCCCGTCAAATGATTTACGAGTTGTAGATGAGTATTGTAGACAGGTCCAAACAAAGTGACATTTTGAGGTCAAGTTTAATTTCTACGGCTCGGGTCTACAGACAGTAGAAGGCCCTATGGGCCATAAACAAGTTTCATCAATGGTTGGCAAAAATATTAGGTTTCTACACTTTTCTATGGTTTACCAGGACGGTGTGTCAAAGGTCCTATGGACCATAGGTCCATATGGTAGAGAGTTTCGACAGTTATTTCTTATGGGCTTTTGGTTCTTTTCCTAATTGTTTTAAGCCTGTACAATGTCATTTTTTCTTCTATCCTAAGCCATATATAAAACTTTTAGGTCCTAAAACTACCCATTTTAAACCCATTCTCCTAATTCCCCAAAACCGAACCAAATTCCCTTTCAACCTCGGAAAGAAGAAGAAGTTAGGGTTCATTCAAGGGCATCAATTAACCATTCATCTTAGGCTTTGAGTATCAAGGTATGTTGGTATTCACTCATGGAGTCTATCCCTCCATGAGGTCCCAAAGGTTTCAATTTCTCAATTAAATCTCAAATTGATCAAGTTAGGGTTTCAATCCAATATTTATGGTTCCCTAAAAATTATGATTTTATTGAATAATCCTTATTTTCTAATGCATGAATTGAATTAATTGCATGATTTTGAGTTGGATTTACATGAACCCATACATGATCCATGATTCTTATTATGAAACCATGATGATGCTTAGGAACTATGAGTTATGAATTTATGAAGATATGAATGATTTTATGAAATTGATGTAAATGATTTGAGGATGCTTTGAGAGGAAAGTATCAATGTTATTGTGAAAAGTATTCTCACATACTACTATGATCATAATTGCGAAAGGTATTTCTCTCATATGGATTCACATTTTTGAAAGGTTGTTTCATCTATGTTGAATTATGTTTAAAGAGTTATTCTATGTTTTGACCTTATGATATGGATTGGTATTGATCATTGGATTCCCTATTTTATAATTATAATTGATTATTTTAATCTCTTTCTTTGGGATTTTGACTTAGCACCGATAAGGCTTTGAGATGGAGGCTCAAACTGGGTAGTCTGTAGTACCTTTAACCCCAAACTACGTGCCCCTATAGAATAGTCTTAAATGACCTAGGTAGTGGATCCACTTTAGCAAAAAATGATGTGTACGGACTGTACCTTGGTAAGTAGAATCCCTTTCTTTTGGTATAAGGGATATACCATATTCCATGATATAGCTCTCATGGTCTTATTGTTGGTTATAGATAATATCACACAAAACTATTATGTTTTTTCAAAGTTGTCTTATTTCCAATTCCTTGACCATGCCTTATGATTTTCATGTTGTTACTTTTTTAAGCGTTCAAATGTTCAAATGTTTGCTATGCATTACATGTTTCAAGATATTCATGCTACCATGCCTATCTTATGCATATTTCCCCATTAATGTAGGATCCTAAATTGTTTCATTAATGTAGGGTCTGACGCTTCTACCTCCCACACTCGTGGCTAGTTGATCATTTTACGAGATTCAAGAGTTAGTAAGTCCTCATTTTCTGAGGACCAAGAAACTTTTACTTGCTTTATCCTTCTTTTGTTTTTTGATTATGTATGTGGTGTATGAGTTACGTTTCAACCACTCCTTTGACGTTTAGATGGCTTGTTGTGACTATGTTAGACTACTGCTTTGTCAAACTCTTTTATAATATAAGATTTCTTTTTTGAAATCTTTATTTCAATTATCTTGTATGATGTATACTAGGTTGCTTGTGCAGGGCCTTTCGGGGTTTTATACGACATGTTAAACCTATGGTATCATTTGGGTCGTGAAAGACTTACAGAAATAAGAAAAAGACATAAATACACTAAGAAAAACTCTTATTTATCGAGTCCATGTGGACCTTCCATTGGTCATGGAAGTCCACTATGGAACAAAGAAGTGTTTCCATCTTTCAGGTTCTTATCTATGAATTCATTTCGTGGATCGTAAAATGATCCATGGAATGTGGAGTGTCTTCATGGAACTTAGGAATTTTGACAACTTTAATGTTCGAGTCTAGGAGGTCATTCCATGACTCGTGGGATGACCCACGACTTGTAGAATCCATCCACAAAACCTAGATGCAACGCAATCTCCTATGATCGAAATCCACAAGCATACTTCACGGATTGTGGATGCTTTCACAACTTATAGATACCGATTGTGGAAATCTGGTACTGAAATTTTAGGCTAGTTTTTATTCTAATGCTAAGTGTTTGTAGGTTCGAAATCGTAAGTGTTACATTGTCATCCATAAGACACTATAGAGGTAGTAGAGCATCTAAATAAAAATATAGAATGAGTTCAACCAACAATATTTATCAGGAAAAGCCAGAGCTATCCTTGCTTGAGGTATTGTCAAGCGACACCATTTTGCCAAAAAAACTACATTGTATACATAGGTCAAATTTTAATTTTATCATATCATATATTATAAAAAATGGGAAGCTTTAAAATGTAAAGTTGCTTTACCATTTTACCTCTCCACTAAATAAAAAAAGTAAAACATAAGAAAAACTAGATCTTAAATGTTATAATTTGAAGAGTTGTAATGAATATATATTTAGATCAAATTTACTCAAACAATTCACGGCAAAATCAGAAAGATCTTTTAAAACATTTGACTTCTTGTTGTTAAAGACCATTAGTTTCCCAACCATTATTACTGATCTTTATTGTCTTTAATAACAAAACCATCCGTGTGTTGTATGAAAATAGAGGTCGATTATGTAGCAATGGAGATTTTGGTTTAGAATCTAGTGAAACAACGTCGAAGATGAAGGTGCTGTGAAAAACATCAATGTTGTAGTGTTAGGCGTAAGTAATGAGAGAGGTCACACATGGCTGAAGTTAGCGGTGGAGTTGGGATGAACATGGCAACATGATTTTTCATCTACAACACATCTCTTGGGTACGGACATGGTTTTTAAGGAGATTCATAGGTTCTGATCCAAATTATAGCTCTAAAATGAAAACTGAAACCAATTATTTAAGGGTTCGTACAGGTACTTGGTCAATATTGAACATAAGAATTAGAGATCATCCTGACTGAAGAATCATAGATACATGCTTTCATTTAGATAAAACTTTAAAAATTAAAATGACAAAATCCTCAGTAATGTTTGATAATATCCAAAAGAGTCAATCCTCAACTAGACATGGAATAGCATTTAAGAAGAATTCATTAAAACTTGATGAAAATCAATGTGACATGCCTTGTATTCACTGTGGAGAACGTGGTCATTAAAGTCATATGTGCACAAAGAGAAACATGGCCATTAAAAATAATCTTATCTTTAGGAAAATGCAGAAGACTAAAGGGACCATTTGGGTGTTCATTAGTCTTATAAATGGAGGGTTTCAATGAGTATAATAAGCAATATATGGAGTTCTTCAGTTTTGGAATGAAAACCGTCATTGAACTTGTCATAAGGTATTTCCTCTTCATCTTTGTTTGACTAAAGTTTTCAAGGTTACTTTGTTCTCTCTATTATCATAATCTAATTTTCTAAGATGCTTATTTTTGTCTCCATCCATCATGTTATACCTTTAATTGCAATGTTCCCTAGAAGAAAGAGATTACCCTCTTATATATCTGTTATAACAAAAAAAAAAATGTTTCAGTGTATATGCAAACACTTTCGAGTCCAAATGGGGGATATGTGAACCTATTGCTTATAAAAAAAATGTGATAAAGCAGGTCAATTCTACCAACTCATTCTCGGGGTAATATATTTAAAAATAACCTTATTAAGAGTATAGATCTTTTCCGTATAAACCTAATTTTTATACATTGATCATGTATAAAAATATTATATTATCAAGACACTTAAAAGTGTTGCAGGTAAAATGATTAGCAATGGGGAATACCACTACGGAAAAAAATACGGTATCTCCAATGCTCCAACAAACATATTTTTTCTTCATTTTTTTAATTTACTCATTGCAAATTTCTGCATTTACAACTTACAATCATAAGTTGTGGCGTTGTTGCATATTGTGGAATGTCCAAAATGTAAATGATAATGTATGTCATATATCTCACGCCTCAAGCCCACATCCTGGACATGGTTGACATTTGAGAACCATTACTGGTCTCCTAGAGAACCCTTGTCCTGACTGACACTGAGCGGAAGAGTTAGTCATGTGATAATAGGCTTCGAAACAAAATTTAGAACATTCAAATTCAAAGTAAATAATCAACTCAAACTGTCTATAAAATACTCAATAATATAGGTATAATAGTTTGCAAAACATCTCAGGGAAAAGTAAATACTAAGAGATTCCTCAATTCTTTCTATCTACGAAGCCTCTATAGTTTAACATGGATATCGGGAAAAAACCCATGATACCCTAAAATGACTATACTGAAAATAATAGTGGAGTCCTCTGGAATGCAACGAGGCTCACAAAAAGCTAACTGGAGTGCAAAGTGATCTCAACGAAGCGTCTGCTGATGATCTTGGACCATCATAAAAAGATGCAGGTCGAATGGCATCAGTACATTGAATGTACGAGTATGAAAGATAGTTGAATGAATAAATAACTGAAGTGATAAGGCTAAACAACTACCATCCTCAACTCATCTCAACTTAACTCAAAGCATAAATAAAAGATAAAATGTATACATTACAACTAAAAGAGTCTAACTAAAGGATGTATAAGAAAATATAATAAAATACTCTTTAATCTATTATTGTGATTCTCTAAGTGACAACTATCACTATGAGCAATGTGATGATAGAGCATCTCGCCACACTTCCACAACTGTCCTATACCTTGCCGAAATACTCAACTAAGTGGATCCACTAAAGCTCCGCTCAAAATCAATAAGTACGATCCTCTACCCGTGTAAGCTACATGGTTTATGAGGATTTGAGTTGTCTAAACTCATCCCCATATCGGTGTTCAATACTACTAGCAATAAATATTCATACTCATGCTCAAATGTATAAAACATATTATTTCTCAATGTGAGGTAACTGCTCAAATTATCCTCTTAAAAGAGGTAACTATTCTGAAGTATCTCTAAAACTATCTTTATAAAACACAAAGTTATCTTTATCATTGTACAAGTAATACATTAGGGAATCAATTAGTTCCCTTAAACTTTACTCAAAAATATTTCTTTAAACTCTACTCAAAACTCTTCATTACATTCTCACAAAATTGGCTTAAGATAATTGTTTGGTTAAAAATATTCTCAATAATAACCCTGTAACGATTCAAATACTAGGGTTCATGTTGAATAATATTCATAAATAATAAACTAAAGAATATCAATGCATAGCATACGAAAACTCAAAAATTAGGAATAGAAACTCAGAATTCAACAACAACTCGTCTAAAAAATTAACAAAACTAAAGATGTAACCCTAGATTATCTCTTACTGCTAGAAATTAGATGTAGGGCATAAGGACGGACTCATTATATCACTATGATTAGCCTAACAAAACTGGAAAAACAAAGTTCTTAGCAAAATTGTTGATAACTCGAAGAACACTCAAAACCCTAGTTTCTCCTCTTGGATCTTTTCTCTAAGACTTGGAAGCGTTAATGAACGCAAAAATATTGTTCAACACCAATTAAACCATTAATTAGGTATAAAAGGCCGTGTTTTAGTCTTAGAAGGGTGAGAAAAGACTAAAATACTCCTCTTAAAAGATGACAAAAACCTTCTACAGGTCAATCTAAAGTTCGTGATTTATTCTACGGACCGTAGATCCCATATATTGAATTTTGAGTCTTAAAATCTCGTTCTATGGGTCTAATATATGACCTGTAGAAGTTTCTATAGACCGTTGATCCAATCCGTAGAATTTATACAATTTTCAGGTTCAAACGTCCATTCTTCGGGTCCAAACTATGGCTCGTAGAAGTTCCTACAGCCTGTATAAAGGAACCATAGGAATTGGACCCGAAAAATTAGACTCTCTAAAAATTTTGACGAGTTGACAGCACCAGTGGTAGAAACTTTGACGCCCCGTGGAAACAAGTCATAGGAATTGACTTTAGAAAACTATGATGTAATAGTTTTTGGTAACATAGTCATAACTTTTTACTTCAAACTTGAAATGACGCAAACTTTGTGGAGTTGGAATGATAATTCAAAGGCCTTCAATGTGGTAGACATGTTCATTTGAAGTTGACCTAAGTAGAATTTTATGTCAAAATATAATCGGTAAGGAAGCTTTCAACTCAACTTAATGCTTGGGAATTCTTATGACCTTAATTCATATTCAATTCCATTCCCACACGAAATAATTGACCTTAACACCTAATAACAATTCAAGAATCACCTAATATGACCTTACACACAAATGAAGAATGATTCGGGCATTAGCTTAGAAATTTTTGGGGTGTTACAGTAACACCCCAAAAAAGAGACTTGTTAGGAAAGATTCAAGAACGATGGAAAGGTCTAAGGAAGGGTTCAAGGACAGTGGAAGAGTCCGTGGTCAGTGAACCCATCCTTGAACCCAAGACTTGTGAAAAATATTCTAAGGCAAGGGTCTAAGGAAGGGTTCAAGGACAGTGGAAGAGTCCACAGTCAGTGAACCAATCCTTGAACCAAAGCCTTGTGAAATATATTATAAGGCAAGGGTCTAAAGAAGGATTCAAGGACGGTGGAAGAGTCCATGTTTAGTGAAACCATCCTTGAACCGAAGCTTGTGAAAAATATTCTATGGCAAGGGTCTAGGGAAGGGTTCAAGGACGGTTGTATAGTCCACGGTCAGTGAACCCATCCTTGAACACAAGCCTTGTGAAAAATATTCTAAGTCAAGGGTCTAGGGAAGGGTTCAAGGACGGTGGAAGAGTCCACGGTTAGTGAACCCAAGCTTTGTGAAAAATATTTTATGGCAAGGGTCTAAGGAAGGGTTCAAGGACGTTGGAAGATTCCACGGTTAGTGAACCCATCCTTAAACTCAGGCCTTGTAAAAATTATTCTAAGGTAATGATTCACGAACAGGTTCATGGGCAGTAGAAGGGTCAACGAACGGTAGACCCGTATGTGGAGATTGACTTAGAATAATAAAACTCGTCAGTTATTTTTTCAAGGTTATATGGGTCTTTCCTATATATCTAATACCTAAACTAGGTCATCTAATCATAAGTCTAGACTCTATATAAGTCTTTTAAGCCTAAAATTTAACCATTCTAAATCACTTTTAAAGTTCCCTAAACCCTTCTAGTTCTTCCCACAAAATAATTCTCTCTCTAAAAGCTTGAAGAAGAAGAATAAAATTTCAAGATCAAGTCTCCAAATCACCATTAATTGTGGGCTTTGAACTCTAAGGTGTGAGATTTTTCATCCAATGAGCTCTTTCCTCCATGGAGTTTCTAAATTATCCAATTTATAAAGTTAGAAATCCCCAATTGAGTTAGGATTTTTCCTCTATGTCATGGGTTCTTTAAATATTGATTTATTTATGAACTTTTATGCATGAATTGACATAGTTTCTTGATTTTAAGGTGAATCCCCATGAACCCATATTTTCTAAATATTTATGATTGAAAGTGGGTATTGAACTATGAAAGGTGAATCAAGGAATTATGCATGATCTTAAGGAATTGATGAGATATGATGTAGATTGGTTTGAGATTAAATCATATATGTTGTTGTTGTGCTAATTGTTGTGAAAGGATTGTTCACATAACTACCTCATGCATGAATGTGAGTTTTTTCTCACATTAAGGATTCTACGGTTGAAAGGTCTTCTCACCTAAAATGAATCAAAGATAAGGAGCTATTCTAATGAATTCTAGCTTGATGGGTTACTTCATTATACCTTTCCATGGATGACATATGACTTATATTGGATTGGTAAGATGGCGTGCCTTTCCATGGATAATAAAGACAAGTTAAGAAACTGACTATTCCATGGGATGTACGCTTAGCACCGAGAGGATATTGAGATGGGAGCTCTCCCAAAGTAGAGACCGGGTTTCTAGAAGTAATCTCTTTATCCAATACCTATGTGCCCCCATAGGATGATTATCTTAGATAGACATTAGCTTGTGGATCAACATAAGCTAGAATTTCATGGTCTTACCTTGGCAAGTAAGACACCCCTTTTTGGTGTGGGGTAGACACCGGATTCTGTGTTGATAGCTCCAATGGTCTTATATGTCGGTTAAAGGTAAATTTCCCACAATAATGAACTAAGGTTACTTCAAGAAGTTTCTCACATGTAACTTAAGATGATGTCTATTTGCATTGACCATGTTTTATGACTTATGTATTCTAGTTCTTTTACATTCATGATTTAGCTTGGTCATTTAACTTTATTAAAATGTCCCTTTTTCTCATGTCTTCAAATGTTTTATGCATGGCTATCATACTTGGTACATATTTTGTACTAACACATACTTTTGCCTACATTTCCCCAAATGTAAGGAATGACCTTACAGATTCACACTTCTGTGGCTAGGGATCTCATATAGAAGATTGAAGTTTGGTGAGTCCTCATATTCCGAGGACCAAGCTTGATTCCCCTTTTGTCTTTACTTTCAGTTTTGGAACTTTATGTATGGGTTATGTACTAGATGGCTTTGAGACAATATTTAGATTTCAGGTTTTCTCTATAAAACTCTTATATGTTGAAAATATCTTTTAATCTATTTATTCTATTTTCTTTTATGATGAACGTTAAGTGGCTTGTGTGGGGCCTCTCGGGGTCCTATACGCCATGTTATGCTTAGGGACTACCATGGTTCGTGAAAAACTTGGTAATCAGAGCACAAGGTTAAGAAAGGACCTCAGAAGTCTCATAAGCCATGTCAAGTAGAGTCTGTAAGAGGCTATAAGATTATTAGGAAACTCCACTTCTTTCATTATTCTAAAGTCATGCGGTAGAGTGTAAATCTATATGTCTTTCTCTGAATCCCTATCTAGTGCTTTTCAGGATATGGCCCCTTAAAGCTTTTATGTTAGGAGGAATGAGAATGTGGAACGAGAAGCTTCTCAATCTCTTCCTCAAGCTCCTCAAGTTCCGATCGACCCTTTGGCCGAACAAGTGACTAATGCGGAGTTTAGGTCTACTTTTCAAGTGTTGGCTCAAGCCATGATGGCTCAAGCCAATAAGGAGGTTGTTGCCCCTGTGAACCCAAATGTGAGTACGACGACATCTAGAGTGAGGGACTTCACTAGAATGAATCCCCTGGAGTTTCATGGGTCCAAGGTTTACGAAGATCCTCAAGAGTTTATTGATGAAGTGTATAAGGTGTTTATTATCATGGGAGTGACGCCGGGGGAAAAGGCGGAATTGTCCACCTACCAACTTAAGGGTGTTGCTCAAGTTTGGTTCAACCAATGGAAAGAAGAGAGGGCAGTTGATGTGGGTCCTCTCGATTGGGAAAAGTTTAAGGTTGCTTTCCCTGATAGATTTTTTCCCCTTGAAATAAGGGAGGAAAAGGTGCTTGAATTCATCAACCTTCATCAAGTAAATATGAGTGTGAAGGAATATGCTTTGAAGTTCACGCAACTGTCTAGATATGATTCTACTATGATTGGCAATCCTAGGGCAAGGATGAGTAAGTTTATTTTGGGTGTGTTTGAGATGGTAGTTAAGCTTATCAATGATATGGACATTTCTCATCTCATGGTTCATGCTCAACAAATCTAAAAAGAGAAACTTAAGGAAATGTCTAGGGAGGAAAAGAGGGCTAAGATCGGTGATGGTAACTTCTCACATTCAAGGTCCGATTGGGATTGTCGTTCTAAGTTTTGACAAAGGTTTTTCGGCCAAGGTTCATCCAATGCTTCTTCTAAGTTCAACAATGATATGGTTTCTAATCCTATTCCTCAAGGAGGAAATGGTAGAGGATCTTCATTGCCTATGTCTACTTGTGCTAGGTATGGAAAGATTCACATTGGGGAAGTTATTAGCTGACATGGATAGTTGCGTCGGTTGTGGTAAAAGTTCTCGTAAGATGAGGGATTACCCGATGCTTACGGTTGAAGGAAAAGAGGGTAACCAAGCTCCTCTTAGTGGTTCGGGTTCCAATTCTCTCAATCAAAACCGATTCTATGAACTTCAAACTCGTGGTGAACAAGAGGGTTCTCCCGATATGATTATCGATATGTTGAAAGTCTTCCAACTTGATGTTTATGCTTTACTTGATCCCAGCGCTACCTTGTCTTTTGTGATGCCATATGTGGCATTGAGGTTTGATATTCTTCCGGATGTATTGTTAGATCCTTTTTATGTTTGTACTCCTGTTGGTGATTCTGTTGTGGCTAAGAGGGTCTATAGAAAGTGTCTCGTCTCCTTGTCCCATATAGTCACTCTTGTTGACCTTGTAGAGCTTGATATGCTAGATTTTGATGTCATTCTTGGGATGGGTTAGTTGCATTCTTGTTATGCTTCTATTGATTGTAGGACCAGAGTAGTCAAGTTTCAGTTCCCAAATGAGCCTATCCCAGAGTGGAAAGGGGGAAATTCCATGCCGAAAGGTCAGTTTTTTTCTTGTCTTAAAGCTATAAAGATGATTTTTAAGGGTTGCATTTATCATCTAGTTAGGGTGAGGTATATACATTTTGGAACACCTAATCTTGAGTCACTTGATGTTTATCGTGACCAGCGACACTATCCTACGGCATGAGTGTCTACGATCGTCGATAATATAGTAACCCAACCAAGGGTTGAGGTCTTGTCCCAACGGAGTGGTTTTGAGAATCAATAGCCAATTAGAATTTCGTTTGAATTAGTCATAGCTAAAAACATTTGTGATAAAATACATTGTAAATAAAAGGGGGTGACACAGAAGTGTCAAATACCAAAAGGGGTTTTGTAACAAGTGATAAAACAACAAAATAAACAAGAAAATCAAGTATAGGGATGGTTCTTGGGATATGACCGCAATACAAGTTGAGATAAATCGTTGGGTACATGCTTTCAATAGGAAATTTGCAAGACAGTAGTGACTAGGCTAAGCTTTAAATGTAAATAAGTTCCTTCTTGGGCAACTTACCTCGTTTCAAATGCGTTCCTCTCAGACACCCATTTGCCGCATGAAGACCAGCCTACATCTTACCCAACTCACTCTCTCAAGCTGAGTGTTAGTATATGGTACTAGGGCTTACCCTCTCGGGCTGAACCTCATGTCGACCCACTCCTTAGGCCATCAGTCTAGTGGTTTTGGTTTCGCGACCTCCCTCTTGGGCAAGCCGAAAACACATGGGTGTCTTTGTATTTGCAACTACAAACCCTTTAGATTAAACCACAACCACTAGGTGAAATCACCATTAAAATACATCTAACCTATCAGCAAGCAAGACCCAACAAGAATATCAACCTATATTTGCAAAATCACACCCTAAGAATGGGGTTTTTTAGCCACACATCAAGAAATAAGAAATTATACCTAACATGATAAAGAAATTAAACCTTGAATTAAGCTACGGAAGAAGAATAAAGAAGACCCACTTCCAACTTGGAGAAGATGAATTCCTTTCTTCAAGTCTCCACAAAACCCTCTCCAAACTTGAGAGAAAAAAATACTATAGACTAATAATAATTTTTACTCTAAAATGTTCCACAAGACTACAACTCTAACTAGTATTTATAGTTTTCATAGATTGTGCTGCAGAGGATCGTTCGGTGACATTAGTCGAGATCGCCGATGAACTTGGCGATCCACCCTTTAATCAGCTCATCGCTTTCAGTGTCTTGCCTTCAGCATCCTCATATTCTGGATCATTGGGCGGTACAGTACTGCTTCACGGAACTAATCGGCGACACACCGACTGCTCATTTTCTCGTCTTTTGATCCACTTCCTTCAAGGCTTCGCATACTGGAACAAAGGGCGGTGCATGTCAATTCAGCGACTCGCCAAGTTGTACTCGGTGATCCGCAGACTTTCATTTCTTGTTCTTTTCAGCCCTTTTTGCTCCGTGTTGTGCCGAAGTGTCTATGCTTTCAATATAACTTCAAATACCTGAAACTTAAGCATTTTAATCAGGTATTGAGATAAAACAGGCATTCGAGGACACTATTTCTATTTAAATAAAGCTCTAAATGAGTCCAATTTGTGGACTCATCAACACCCCCAATTTAAACTCTTGCTTGTCCTCAAGCAAACTCAAGTTCAGTTGTTCAAATAGGGTGCCTCAAATAGTGCTACACAAGACTAAATCATGAATGCGCACAACAAGACTCAATTTACTTATGCAAGGATCACTTGTATGCTCAAAGATTCAAATTGTGACACACCATTACCAAAGATTCTCATGCTCGCAATACTTGCTACTTGTGCAAGTTCAAGCTCAACAAAAGTATCTAAATGCCCTCACGTAAAGAATGATTCCATATTCACACACAGATATGAGTCAATTTTAGATCAGGAAGCAGATATAACGCTCACACTAAAAAAGAGGAACACAATGCATGTTTTCACCCATTGGTTTGCCCTTATTTTCCAATTGACTTTCCATTCGGCTTACTCAAGATCACAAAGGTCTTTCTAAGGCTTGTAATGGAGCTGAGTGCAAAGGTATGGTAATTTAGGCTCAGTGACTTTTTCCTCATGAGTTGTGGCATTCTCAAGGTATTCCCTTCTTTTCCTTTATCAATTCTTTTTCTAGTGCTTCTAAGTCACCTTTTTTTATTCTCCTCCATGGATTGCTTGAAATCCGATTCCCTTCGTACTTTATTCCACATTTTATTTTTTTATTTTTTTAATTGAATTGAAGGGGTTCCATTTTTATGCAATACCATGGATTAAGGGGGACTTTTCTTGCACTTCTTGACTTCTCATTTTCCCTTTCACCATACCCCCAACTTAGTCTTTTGGCCTAAGTTGGCTATTCGCTAAACCACAACTCAAGAGGATTGTAGGTATTGGTTCAAGTAAGGTCTAGGGTTCATCAAGGTTCTTCCAAAGAAAGGTAAGGCTCAAAGGGTGTTCAAAAGAGTTTCACACGCTCCCGGGTAGGCCACAAAAGAGGTATATGTCAAATTTGACTCAGACTTTTTAAAGTTGCCTAAGATCATCTTAAGAGGTACACAGGCATTTTTGCACAATGCAGTGATTAATACCGGAAAAGGGAGAGATGTCTGGCTTTGCTTTGCACAAATATGCATTTCAGAAGCAATAATCGTTCCCAGATTTATCCTTGTTTTCTCTATGATGCACCCAAGACATGTTTCTTTAACAAGGCAAAGAATTGACTCATTCTGTGATGGAATAATGGAGCTGCTGATAAACCCAATCTAGTATCTTACATCTACATTCAGATCTTTCTTTTCGATTGGGATTCCTTCTGCTAACCATTTTGGAGTATTGTTATCTGAGATTAGAGGGACCAACTAATGTTTCATCGCATCCAGCTTCTTTGTTCTGATCAACTGCTGAGAGTGATCATTAATCTTATTGGACATACCCAAGGCTATGTTGATAGTCTCACTGTCACAAGCTACCTTCCTTCTTCTAACCACCACATAGTCAACTGCTTTGAAAGACGCGACTAGTCTCTTCCACTGAGGTACCAATGCACTGTATGCACTATAAAACTTTCTGACCCAACTTGGCATATAAGAACCACATGGTTTTGTGAAAACTTGAAATTTGTGATATTTTATGCACTCCATTATCCCAAGATACTTATCGATCACCCAATCTATAGACAGTCATTTTTCTTCAATGATCGTTCTTAGTCCATCAGACTTTAATCTATTTGATGATCTAGGCGGGGAGGCTTGTACTGGAGGTGCCAGTATTATTTCCTGTTTTGGAGCTGGAGGAGTCTGAGCAGTGGATCGAGGATTTTTTATCCGCGATGGGTCATTAAGATGTTTAGATCGTAGCTCATTCCTCTATGCCTATATCAGTTCATCTCCATCTGAACTCATACTATTTTTTTGGGTTATTGGTGTAAAAACCCATGCTATCGGAGCTTACATCTGATAGCTCAACGGTTTTGTCCTTGCCCTTGCCTTTTCTGCTGATATTGGAAAGTTTCGCAGCATTGCTTTTGGATGCAGCTGCATCATCGTTGATTGTTATTCCTTTTTTCTTGCTTTGAGCTGTCTTGCTGCTTGTTGTAACTTTGGGTCTGGCCATGCCTGTAATCAATAAGGAGTAAGTTAGAAATAACTAAATCAATGGTGCAGACCTTTAGTGGCAGACATATGCGTTGAACTCGTCAGTGAATCACCAAATCTCTTTGGCGAGTCGGGTCGAGCTCGCCTACGATTTTGCCATAATAGATTTCACTAGTCGGCGATGAAAAAGTTCCATTCGCGAATTGCCGACTACTATCGGCGATCAAAGGTTCGGCCGATGAAAGTTACAGTGCAATGAAGATTCAGGAATGCAGACAGAGGGTGATCGAAGCTACTTTAGGCAAACCACCTAGTTGTTTGACGAACCCGACCCAGTTCGCTAAACAACCTAACGTGCTTTCCTTCAATTCGAATTCGACCTCGCAAATTCCTAAAATATAATTAACAGTTGCAATAGTGAAATTAAACTAAGACCCATGACATTTATCCACCCAAAGCTTAAATCATTTCATACACATGCAAAGACGGATTTCAAAAATCGAGATAAATTAGGCACGATTCTCAAATCAAATCTGGCATTTAGACAAGATAGGTTTATTAGAGAGAAGCCTAGCACATGTCAACCCAACCAATTTTAATTTTAATAAGAGAACAAAATTTTAGAAGTTTTGGGATTTGGGAGAAACCAACCTCTTATGCTGCTTGAACTATGTTGAACTACTAGGAAGCAATGTAATCCCATGCTTTAGCACAAATTGGCAACAAAAATACCAGGAGTGTAGAGATAATGAAAATTACTTACTAGGTGCGGTTTTTCGACATAGAAATTGTGTGGAAAATGAACATTTTTCCATTTTTTAAACTATTAGCCTTTAAAAACTGTCCAGTTGTTGCTTATTCGGCGATATTAGTTTGTACCGCTGAATGATTCAGCGTTATGCCAAGTGATTGCCCTCGCCGCCGATTGTTACAAACTGCAACTTGGATCCTGAGTCTGTCGGCGGTTAGATCAAAGTCACTGAATAGTTCGATCACTCGCCGAATGGGACTATCAATTACCAATTTTCATTCTCCACGTTTTCTCCTGCAAAATGAAGACACCATTATTTCTAGAATAAAACTAAAGCTCCTAAAGGTTTTGGGTTGCCTATCAAACAACGCCTTATTTAACGTCGTGGCACGAACCAAGCCAATGCTTAAATCGGATTTTTGGGGTTGCAGCTAGTGCATCTAGGTGATCCAACTTGTTTATGCGGATGAGGCTGAGGAAGCACATGACTTAGGAGAGTTTCGATTAGCTGGATAGACCTAGAGTGAGAGTTGCTCATCTGATTTAGCACTTCTACACTTTCTCTAATCTTTTCTAGCACTCTATCTTATTCATTTAGCTTATGAAGAATGATTAATAGCATATTTTCGATACACTTATTTTCACTGTCCATAGATCCTCTCTGCTCAGTCTGTGGTCTGCATTTGCTTTGATCTCTAGACACCATCTCCAAATCTTCAATCTTGTGAGTCAATTTGTCCATCTGAATTAGCAAAATGATCAATTATTGGTCCTTCTCAGTGTCCTTGTTGATTTTAGCTACAAGGTCAAGGAATTTGGCTGCGTCTCATAGGGGTATTTTTCACGGCCACTTGGCATAAGTTAGTTCATTATTTCTCTGTTTCCAGGATTTAGACCCCTGTATAAGCATTCTAGTAGAGCTACATCGGGTATTTCATGAGTTGGACATTGCGTCAATAATGTTTTAAACCTCAGCCACAACTCATGAAAGGGTTCTCCTTCTAGATGCTTGAAATTCAGGATGTGATCCCTGAACCTCATCATTTCTGCTGGAAGGTGCTCCATTGGTCCACCATTTCCATCATGTATACTCATTTCCCTGCCTCAACATGTAAACAACTAAACAAAACTAAAAATTATCAAATAACACCACTCCCCGGCTGCGGCGCCATTTTGATGCTTATCATGACCAACGACACTACCCTACGGTATGAGTGTATACGATCATCGATAATATAGTAACCCAACAAAGAGTTGGGGTCGTGTCCCAAGGGAGCAGTTTTGAGAATCAATAGCCAATTAGAATTTCGTTTGAATTAGTCGTAGCTAAAAACATTTGCGATAAAATACATTGTAAATTAAAGGGGGTGACACAGAAGTGTCAAATACCAAAAAGGGTTTTGTAACAAGTGATAAAACAGCAAAATAAACAAGAAGATCAAGTATGGGGAAGGTTCTTGGGATGTGACCGCAATACAAGTTGAGATAAATCGTTGGGTGCATGCTTTCAATATGAAATTTGCAAGCCAATAGTGACTAGGCTAAGCTTTAAATGGAAATAAGTTCCCTCTCGGGCAACTTACCCCGTTTCAAATACGTTCCTCTCGGACACCTATTTGCCGCATGAAGACCAACCTACGCCTTACCCCACTCACTCTCTCGAGCTGAGAGTTAAGATATGGGACTAGGGCTCACCTTCTCAGGCTGAACCTCATGTCGACCCACTCCTTACACCATCAATCCAGCGGTTTTGGTTTTGCGACCTCCTTCTCGGGCAAGCCGAAAACACATGGGTGTCTTTGTATTTGCAACTACAAACCCTTTAGATTAAACCACAACCACTAGGGGAAATCACCATGAAAATACATCTAACCTATCAGCAAGCAAGACCCAACAAGAATATTAACCCATATTTGCTAAAGCACACCCCAAGAATGGGGTTTTTTTAGCCACACATCAAGAAATAAGAAATTATACCTAACATGATAAAGAAATCAACTGGGTATAAGAAATTAAACCTTGAATTAAGCTACGAAAGAAGAATAAAGAAGACCCACTTCCAACTTGTGGAAGATTAACTCTTTTCTTCAAGTCTCCACAAAACCCTCTCCAAACTTGAGAGAAAAATACTATAGACAAATAATAATCTTTACTGTAAAATGTTCCACAAGGCTACAACTCTAACTAGTATTTATAGCTTTCACAGATTGTGCTGCGGAGAATCGTTCGGCAATATTAGTCGAGATCACCGATGAACTCGGTGATCCGCTCTTTAATCATCTCATCGCCTTCAGTGTCTTGCCATTAGTATCCTCATATTATGGATCATTGGGTGGTACAGTACTGCTTCGTGGAACTAATCGGCGACTCACCGACTACTCCTTTCCTCGCCTTTTGATCCACTTCCTTCAAGGCTTCGCGTACTTGAGCAAAGGGTGATGCATATCAATTCAGCGAATTGCCAAGTTGGACTCGGTGATCCACAGACTTTCATTTCTTGTTCTTTTCAGCCCTTTTTTCACTGTTTTGCGCCTAAGTGTCCATACTTCCAGTACACCTTCAAATACCTAAAACTTAAGCATTTTAATCAGGTATTGAGATAAAACAAGCATTCGAGGACACTATTTCTATTAAAATAAAGCCCTAAATGAATCCAATTTCTAGACTCATCAACTTTCCCGATTGTAAATAAGTTTTCGGAAGTATTCCCAGATGATCTACCCGATATTCCTACTGAAAGGGAAATAGACTTTGGTATTGATCTTCTCCCAGATACGCAGCCTATCTCTATTCCTCCTTACCTAATGGCTCCGCTACAACTTAAGAAATTGAAATAGCAATTAATAGATTTGTTGGATAATGGTTTCATCCGAGTTAGTATCTCTCCATGGGGTTCTCCATTTTTGTTTGTTCAAAAGAAACATGGTTCACTCCGTATGTGTGTGGACTACCACAAAATGAACAAGGTCACCATAAATAAGAAGTATCCTCTTCCAAGGATAGATGAATTGTTTGACCAACTACAAGGAGCAAGTTATTTCTCTAAGATTGACCTTAGGTCAGGTTATCACCAATTGAGGGTAAAAGAAGATGATATTTCGAAAATGGCTTTCCGAACTCGATATGGTCATTATGTGTTTTTGGTGATGTCATTTGGCTTGACTAATGCTCCGGAAGCTTTTATGGACTTGATGAATAGGGTGTTTATGCAATACCTTTACATGTTTGTGATTGTGTTCATTGAAAATATATTGATATATTCAAGGAGTGAAGATGAGCACACTAATCACTTGAGGATTCTGTGGCAAGTTCTCAACGACCAACAAATTTTTGCAAAGTTTAGTAATTTTGAGTTTTGGTTGAAGTATGTGGCTTTTCTTGGTCACATTGTTTCCGAAAAAGATATTGAGGTAGATCCTTAGAAGACGGATGTGGTTAGGATTTGGCCTAGACCACTATCCCCTTCGGATATTAGGAGCTTTTTGGGTTTAGCCGGTTACTATAAAGGTTTGTGGAAGGGTTTTCGTCAATTGCCTCTCCATTGATGGCATTGACCCAAAAAAAAACCAAATTCTTATTGTCGAAAACTTGTGAGAAGAGTTTTCAAGAATTGAATTATAGACTTACTTTTGCTTCGGTGTTTGCTTTACCGAAAGGGACCGATGGTTTTGTCGTTTATTGTGATGCCTCAAGAATTGGGTTAGAATGTGTCCTTATGTAAAATGGGAAAGTCATTGCCTATGCTTCAAGGCAACTTAAGATTCATGAAAAGAATTATCTGACCCATGACATTGAACTAGCGGCGGTTGTTTTGGTGTTAAAGATTTAGAGGCATTATTTGTATAGTGTTCATGTGGATGTCTTTACCAACCACAAGAGTTTGCAATATGTGTTTAACCAGAAAGATCTAAATCTTCGCCAAAAAAGATAGCTTGAATTATTGAAAGACTATGACATAAGTGTTCTGTATCACCTCGGTAAAGTGAATGTGGTGGCGGATGCTCTTAGTCGATTATCGATGGGTGGTGTTTCTCATATTGAAGATAATAAGAAAGAGTTAGTTCGAGATGTTCATAGATTGGCTTGATTGGGTTAGTTGACTCTACCAATTGTGGTGTTATGGTTCAGATTCATCTTTTGTGACCGATGTGAAAGCCAAGCAAGGTCTAGATCCAACTTTGGTTTAATTGAAGGAAAAAGTGCTTAAAAGGTCTTTAGAGGCTTTCTCCCAAGGGGGAGATGGTGTACTTAGATATCAAGGTCGTTTTTGTGTTCCTAATGTAGACTACTTGAGAGAACGGATCTTGTTAGAAGTCCATAATTCTCGATATTTCATACACCCAGGAACTACCAGCATGTACCATAACCTACGGGAGATCTATTGGTGAAATGGGATGAAGAAAGATATTGCGGAATTTGTGGTTGAGTGTCCAAATCATTTACAAGTGAAAGTTGAGCATCAAAAGCCAGGAGGTTTATCTCAAGCTATTAGTATCCCTACTTGGAAGTGGGAAGATTTGAACATGGACTTCATTGTTGGTTTGCATCTCACCCGGCGATAACATGACTCAATTTGGGTTATTGTAGATCGAATGACAAAATCAGCTCATTTTATCCCCGTCAAGGGTTCTTTTTGGCGAAGGTCTATGCGAATTTATATTTTAAGGAAATAGTAAGGTTTCATGGAGTGCCCTTATCCATTATCTCCGATCGTGGTACCCAATTCACTTCTTAGTTTTGGAAATCTTTCCAAAAGGGTCTTGGTACTCGTGTTAAAGTTATTACGTCCTTTAACCCACAAATTGATGGGCAAGTGGAGGGTACTATCCAAACCTTGGAAGATATGTTAAGAGCATGTGTAATTGACTTCAAGGGTAATTGGGATGATCACTTGTCTTTGATTGAGTTTTCTTCCAACAATAGTTATCACTCAAGCATTGGTATGGCTCCATTTGATGCCCTATATGGTATGAGGTGTATATCTCCAATAGGTTGGTTTGAGGTGGGTGAAGTTGCCCTAATAGGTCCCAAGTTGGTATATGAGGCTATGGAGAAAGTTTGACTTATTAGAGAAAGGTTGAAAACAGCTCAAAGTTGACAAAATTCCTATGCCGATATGAGAAGAAGAGATCTTGACTTCGAGGTAAATGATTGGTTCTACTTGAAAATTTCACTCATGAAGGGTGTAATGAGATTTGGGAAGAAAGGAAAGTGTAGTCCCCGTTATGTTGGCCCATATCAGATTTTGAGATGAATTGGAAAGGTCAGTTGTGAACTTGAATTGCCTAGTAAGTTGGCATTGGTACATCTAGTTTTCCAAGTCTCCTTGTTGAAGAAGTGTGTTGGAGATGCGACATCTACAATCCCCTTAAAAGCTTTGGGAGTTCAGGAGAATCTTTCATATGGGAAATTCCGGTGGAGATTTTAGACCGGCAGGTTAAGAAGTTAAGAAATAAGGAAATTGATTCAGTGAAAGTTCTTTGGAGGAATCAGTTAGTTGAGGGTGCTTTATGGGAGGCCGAGGCCCATCCCTACTCTAGCTTGAGCTATTTAGTCCCTCATGGTTTACTCCTTTGGTGTAATGTGTCTTAGATATTCCCATGATATCCTCATTTATGCATGTTCATGGAAAAGCTTAACTTTTTGGGAAAAAAATGAGTTTGTTAGATTGACCTTTTTATGTTTATGTGCATTTGAGTATGAGTTGCATATACACCTTATAAGATGATGTTTTGAATATGCTTTAGCTTGGAGTAGATTTACCTCCTCGGATATGTGCATTTATGTGACACTACACCATTTTAGGCTTACGGCCACACTAATTCTGGACAACGCTTGTAAAGTGTTGCCTAAAATATTTTTGGCTACACTTTTAAAGCGTAGCCCAAGTTTTTGACTTTTGGCTTCAATAATATTGGCAACACTTGTAAAGCGTACTCTTTAATGGTATAAGCTACACTTTATAAGCGTTGTTACATTATGATATAATTGACAACAAGTATTTACATATATGGCAACACTTTTAAAATATGCTATTTTTATAATTGTAAAAACAACACATTACAAGTGTGACCTTAAACTTTTCACTAAAATAATATATTCCCTCCAACATTTTCAAGATCCCGCTAACATTTTTATTTGGGAAAGCAAAATAAGTCATAAAACATAAAATCCCAAGGTCGAAATCTGAAATTTTTTGAAGAAAGAACGCTCAGCTCAGCTCATCTCATTGAAGCTCCAAATCTGATTTTTTTCACAAAGCAAAACTACAAATTTTTGTCAGGTATTGCTTCATCAATGAATATACTCTACAAATTTTTGTCAAAGCAAATTGAAGAATGGTTTCAAAATTTGTTGTTCATCTCAGAAATCCTTGATGATTTTTTGATTTTTTCTTCAATAACAGAACAAACGCTTCAGTTAAGAAGATGATTTCTCGAAGATTCATCACATTGAAAGGATTTTGTTGGAATAGAGTTTATCAGGTAAAAAATTTATCTTTAAAAGTCAAAATTTATGGGTTTTGGGTTTATTGCTTGCGTGTGGTTTCATATTTAGCTTTGAGGTTTTGATATTCTTCTCTTTGTTGATACGATTTTTTATTTATTTTTGGGAGTATAGGTCAACTGGGAATGCTGCCGGCAGTCCCTCTTCTTCGAATGCCTTAACGCCGATCAAAATTGACGGATGGGAGGAGGATGTTTTTCTGTCCCGATCCAAGCATTTGCATCGAGTGGAAGTTTTCAAAAGAAGGAATCGACGGACAAAGCAACTCCATCGTATAGACAGAGATTGTTACTGGTCGTTAATGGAGGAAGTAAAGGTCAAGCATAGAGAGTATTGCTGGAAGTTTGGAATAAGTGTTTTTCAGGAAGATGAGGATAAGAGTAATAAGGTTGGTACTCTAGGAACTGGAGAGAACAACGGGAATGCGGTTATCAGTAATCCTTGTGGGGTTCATGGCTGTAAGTCGAAAGCAATGTCGCTTATGAGGTTCTGTCATATACATATATTATCAGAGCAGAAGCTGTACAAGGCATGCAGTTTTGCCATCAAAAGGTATTTTTCTTTTCTTCACATTTCATACATTTATGTCTTAGTATTTTGTACAGTTCTAAGCTTTATAAAGAAATATAACTTTTCGTATGTCTGTGACTCTCAATTCGATATGATTATCCTGCCTTAGAATATCCAGCACTACATGTTTTACCCTTGCTATTAGGTTGTCCTGATTCCTGAGTATAGTCACTATGCAAAATCTGTAGACTGTGGAAAAGGTATTGTGTGGGTATGCACGCATGAACTATCTTGCTTGGAGTGTAATTTTTGTCTAAAAGATGCGTCCTTTCTTAATTGTTTCTGAAGCAGAATGTATATGCCTGCGCCCAATTTGCTTTATTATTTGGTATAAAGCTGGTTATTTTGCTAACGTATAAAAAAAAGTCTCATCCTTTTTCCTCAAAAGGAACTTTGCCAATTAACTTCAAGTTCTTGTTGTTCTTTTTTCATTTTCCTATTTTGTTAAAGGTTCTTTAGTTTTTCTGGAGTCTTTTGTGAAGATTTCCTGATACATTTTACCCTTGTGCAAAGATTGCTCTTGCACCTAGCAAGAAGAACATGTGTGTATGTATGAGAGTATGGTTCTGGAAGGCTGTAAGCTAAAGTAAAAGCAGTATAGGTGGTTGGATTCACTTATGTTCTGATTGCCTTTACGAGTAAGATTAGGTCGTATGGTGGGTGTATATCATTTTAATGTTTTATGATCATTGGACTTTACTTCCCAAGCAACTACGCTTTATTTTGAATTGTACCCTGTAATTGTTAACTTTCTAACCTCATGGTATAGTGCATGTGGGATCTAGTTTTGATTCCTACCATTTATCTTTTCCTGCTCTTCCGAATTACGTAACTACCTTCTTGTTATTCATTTTTTTCCAGCCCATTTACACTTAAACATTCCCCAAGATATTAACCATCAACATTTCCCACTAGGCTTCTCTGTAGGACTTCGTTTTGTGTGTTTGAGGTGTCATTAATGTAGATAATTTTGTTTGCCTTCATTAAAGTAGTTGTTGTAGGACTTTTTTACTGTAGCTATTGTGCGAGGTGCAGTGGAGCAGAAGTAAAAGTGGTCATCTGGGTTGCACAATCCCAAACCTAGCAACAACTTCTCTACTGTCAAGTTACAGCTGTCGTTTAATGCATGTGACGTATAAGAATTTAAAGGATTTTACTGTTATCCAGCTAAATCAGAGGCTGAGTATTCTGTTGTGGCTAGACGAGACAAATGTTGTGGCTAGACATAGGTGTATTCTCGAGTGTTGATATATTCATAAATCTACGGCTTATTCTGGAGTGCTGATACAACTATAGTGCACAGTTTGAACCTCATATTCTTATGTTAATTGTTCTTTATGCATATTGTAGGAAGACGAACGGATCGGAACAAATCGGCTTGCACTGCTGAAGAAAATAGCAGACTTGCCAAGGGGATAACTATAATAATAGCCAATGCAGGGAGAGGAACTTCTTAGCTCATCAACCAATTTTGCTGGATCGGGTCTCCAAATCTTTCAGAGGAGAAGTAGTGAACAGGTGCACTCAACTGATGCCATTGTTATCTTCCTTTGTCTACATTTCGACTGTCTTTCGTTCTCAACCTTAAAACATAAAAGGGTTTATTTCTTGTTTGTGGAGCTTGTTAATGATCTTTGGTGATAAGTTAATTTCTTGATGGTGGAGTTGTTAATATTGTTTAGTGCTAATGCATTTTGTTTCAATTTGGTAGTAAATTAACAGATAAGATAGCTGCTACTTTCTCTAGGTCTCTTGGAGTTTCAATTGATTTTACAACATACCTGCTACATAAAGATTTATATTTTTTATATATCAATATACAGAGGCTTCAAATTATGGGAACTATAGTCCTTCTACCTCGTGCCTCACTTTGCAAAGATCATGCATCTTTTCCTTCTTCATTGCAGTGGTGGCTGCAAACATTGTTTCTACTTTGGATACAAGTCTTCATTTTGCATTATGTTCTTGAAATGTTGGATGTAGAATTGGAGCTTTCACTAATATATTTCCTAGTAACTTCATGTGTATAAGTTGCCTAAGGAACTGCATGTCTTAATGTTTACATTCGGTTCTCTTAGTCTGTGTATAAATTGCCTAAGGAACTTCATGTCCTAGCTTTCACTTATTGATTTTGGACATCATTCTGGATCAGAAGTTCTATTTCTGTAATTTAATCATGTCTCTATTTTTTTAAGTCCCTCCCTTGTGTACCTAATTTCCCTTCACAAGAGAGCTCGATTGATATATCTGACAAGTGTGAGAATGTTCTCAGTCGACTATCAGAAAAGCATGGATGCAAAGTATGCCTATTTCTATTATTACATTCTCCATTGTTGTATCTTGGACTTTGGCTGGTGTATCTTCTAGCTTTGGTTTAGAATTGTTGGAACAATCAGCGTCAATATTGTGAGTATTTATCATTCTACAAAATTGTTAGTACATCCAATATTACTCTTTGTTATTTGTTTTCTTCATCTTTTTCTATTACCAAGATTGACATATGATACTCGTACAAATCTGGCATTTTTTTCGTTCATTTACTGCAGCAGACTATGTTGCTACTCAGCGGCTTAGGTGAGACATGGTGTTTCTTAAGCTACCTACACTAAATCAATCTAACCTAGTCATGAATTTCTTTTAGACTCCATCTGAGAACTGATCTGATGTTATTGTTGTCATCTATACTGATTATATGCTCAAGGTGGTTTCTTAATTCTTTTCAACTTCTTCCTCTTGAAATTTTTCATTCCCAGCTGCTCCAAAATGTAGCTTCCTTTTTACTGCTGCTGCTAGTTGATTATATGTGTAGAAGTGTTGAGTAATGTTTGATGTATGACTCAATTTCGAAAGGTAATCAACAGAGAAACTGGCCTCTCTATATGAATGTTTACACTGGAAAAATTTAAGGCTGGTTGTGATCTGCTGCAGCTCTTTGATAAAGTGATTAAGTTACCATGGAGGGATACTGTTAGCAGTGATCCACTTCATTAAAAGTTCAGAGTCCACCTCCAAAATGATCTTTCTGTATCCATGTTGCATTCACCCGTTAACTCTATGTATGGCTGCTTGTATCTAAGCCTGGTAGTTGGTACCAATGACAAGGGGAACAACAAATGCATACACCAACTTTCCTTGGTGATCTCTTAAAATTCCTCCTCCACCTATCTTGTCTAGATTATTGAGAGCACTCCTATTTGTATTTAGCTTGTACACACCATTGCAAGGTCTTTCCCAAAGAACTGGTATAACCTTAATTTCATGACTACAATGTTCCACCATAAAAGATTAGATCATTCCAGTTGTGTGACCACTGGATATAGGGGAAAACAGTGTTGAAAATTTGAAGGATAATTTTTCAGATTAGGAACTTCACTATCCTCATATTGGATTGTTTGGCACCATATTTTACTGCACATCTATTTTTCCACAGGTTCCAACATATAATGATGGGAAGGGCCTGATTCATGAGCTTGTGAGCCTCATTTTTATGTTGCATGTTACCCCACTGCATAAGAAGATTTCTTAGTATTGAGCATATTAAATACATGATTTATTTTACTAACTTATGTTTTTATTTTGAATGTGCAGGAAAATGACGGTAATTGAATTTGAATAGTGGCTAGAAGTAAACTCGATCTATTGTAGTGAACAATGAAGAGTTTTTGTACTATTGTCATATTTGTTTGAATGCATTTGGTTTTGTGGAATTTATTGATAGTAGAGATCTTTAAGCAATCGCTTTCTAAGTATTGGTTGTACAAGACATGTTTGTTGAAGTTTATTTGAAATATACAGCTTCGATTTACATATTAGCTAATTTTGTGGTTTACATCACTTATATATTTAATTATGTGATTATTGAATATATGCAAAGAAAACTCATTATTCTTAAAAATGAAAAATTGTGGCTACAAAAATTCTACAAAACATTGCCACACTTCAAAAGTGTTGCTATAGGACGTCTAATGTATTATCTTGTACATAAGAAAAGTTACACTTTAGAAGTGTTGTTCTAGATGAGATATAAAAGGCAACACTTTTTAAGTGTGACCAATAACAAAACAATGGCCACGCTTTTAAATGTAGTATAATCGATCAAAAGGTGTTGCCAATGAATTACTACAAAGCGTGCCCTTTATACCTCGTTGGCCATGCTTTTTAAGTTTAGCTGTTATGGCGACATTTCAAAAGTGTGGCCTAATGTCAAAGGTTACGCCTCTTTAGGCCACCCCCTAAAAAGTGTTGCTTAAAGTCCAAAAGGGTAGCCTTTTATCAAAGGCCACACTTTTTGCTAGTTTAGGCTACACTTTACTGGGGTGGCCGTAGGCCTAAAATGTTGTAGTGTGATTTCATTCATTTTGGGTTGTTAGATATTCTCCCTACCCTCCTTATGATGTCTTGAGTCCCATTCGTGGACGACTGTTCCCAAAGGGGATATATTGTAACACCTCAAAAAAAAGACTTGTAAGGAAGGGTTCACGAACGGTGGAAATATCTAAGGAAGGGTTCAAGGACGGTTGAAGAGACCACGGTCAATAAACCCATCCTTGAACATAAGCCTTGTGAAAATTATTCTAAGGCAAGTGTGTAAGGAAGGGTTCAAGGATGGTGGAAGAGTCCACGGTCAGTGAACCCATCCTTGAACCCAAGATTTGTGAAAAATATTCTAAGGTAAGGGTCTAATGTAGGGTTAAAGGACAGTGGAAGAGTCCACGGTTAGTGAACCCAAGCCTTGTGAAAAATATTCTAAGGAAGGGTACAAGGACAGTGGCAAAATCCACAGTCAGTGAAACCATCCTTGAACCCAAGCCTTGGGAAAAATATTCTAAAGCAAAGGTCTAAGGAAGGGTTCAAGGACGGTGGAAGAGTCCACGGTTAGTGAATCCATACTTGAACCCAAGCCTTGTGAAAAATATTCTAAGGCAATGGTCTAAGGAAGGGTTAAAAGATGGGGGAATAGTCCACGGTCAGTGAACCCAAGCCTTGTAAAAATTATTCTAAGGCAATGATTCACGGTCAGGTTCATGGGCATTAGAAGGGTACACGGACGGTAGACCCATCCGTGGAGATTTACTTAGAAAAAATAAAACTCGTCAATTATTTTTTCAAGGTTATATGGGTCTTTTCCTATGCATCTAATACCTAAACTAGGTCGTTTTAATCCTAATCCTAGAACCTATATAAGTCTTTTAAGCCTAAAATTTAACCATTCGAAATCACTTTTAAACTTCCCCAAATCCCTTCAAGTTCTTCCCCCAAAAGATTTTTCTCTCTAAAAGCTTGAAGAAGAAGAATAGGATTTCAAGATCAAGTCTCTAAATTCACCATTAATTGTGGGCTTTGAACTCTAAGGTATGATAGTTTTCATGCATGGAGCCCTTTCCTCCATGGAATTCCAAAATTCACCAATTTGTAAAGTTAGAACCCCAATTGAGTTAGGATTTTTCCTCGATATCACGGGTTCTTTTAAATGTTGATTTATTTGATTGATTTATGAAATTTTATGCATTAATTGATGTAGTCTCATAATTTTAAGGTGAACCCCCTTGAACCTATGCTTAACCCATGTATTCTAAATATTGATGATTGAAAGTGGGTCTTGAACTATAAAAGGTGAATTAAGGAATTATGCATGTTCTTATGGAATTGATGAGATATGATATATATTGCTTTGAGAGTAAAAACATATATGTTGTTGTCGTGGCTAATTGTTGTGAAAGGATTGCTTACATAAGTATCTCATGCATGAAAGTGAAAGGTTTTCTCACATTAAGGATTCTAAGGTTGAAAGGTCTTCTCACCTAAAATGATAAAGGAGCTATTCTAATGAAACCTAGCTTGGATTGGTTACTTCATTGTACATTTCCATGGATGACAAATGACTAAGCTTGAATTGTTAAGATGGCGTGCCCTTCCATGTATAATAAAGACAAGTTAAGAAAATGACTATTCTACCGGATTTACGCTTAGCACCGAGATGATATTGAGATGGGAGCTCCCCCGTTAGTAGAGGTCGAGTTTCAAGAAGAAATCTCTTTATCCCATACCTATATTCCCGCATAGGATAATTGTCTTAGATAGACATTTTCTAGTGGATCCACATAAGCTAGAAGTTCATTGTCTTACCTTGGCAAGTAGGACACCCCTTTTTGGTGTGGGATAGACACCGGATTTCGTGTTGATAGCTCACATGGTTTTATATGTCAATTAAAGGTGAATTTCCCACAATAATGAACTAAGGTTACTTCAAGAAGTATCTCACATGTGACTTAAGATGATGTTTATTTTCATTGACCATGTTTTATGACATATGTCTTATAGTTCTTTTACATTCGTGATTTAACTTGGTTATTGCACTTTATGAAAATGTCCCTTTTTCATATCTTAAAATGTTATATGCATGGCTATCATACTTGGTACATATTTTGTACTAACGCATACTCTTGCCTACATTTCCCCAAATTTAGGGACCGACCTTACAAATTCGCACTCTCGTGGCTAGGGATCTCATATAGAAGATTGAAGTTTGGTGAGTGCTCATATTCTGAGGACCGAGCTTGATTCCTCTTTTGTATTTACTTTCAGTTTTGGAACTTGATGTACGGGCTATGCCCCGATATACTCTTCTGTACTAAATGGCTTTGAGACGATGTTTAGAATTTTGCTTTAATCTAGAAAACTCTTATATGTTAAAACTGTATTTTTATCTCTTTATTTTATTTTTGTTGTATGATGAACGATAAGTGGCTTGTGTGGGGCCTCTCGGGGTCCTATATGCCATGTTACGCCTAGGGTGCACCTTGGGTCGTGACAGTTACAATATCACCCCCTTAGAATCATTCATCCTCAAATGATGGATGAAATCATCATGGAAGGGTAGGGAAATGCTTAACAACCTAATTAAATGCAAAACACATATAAAACTAATGAACTCAAAACACTAAAGGAGGGACTAAATTAAATGATTACTTTTAGGAAGAGTTAATACCTCAGAATGGAAATAAATTGGAGGTAAAGAGATGAGGGTATCTAGTCTTTATATCCTCCTCAACATCCCAAGTTGCCTCCTCAACAAACTAATTTCTCCATAAGACCTTGATTAATGCAACTTCTTTGGTTCTCAACTTGCGAACCTAACGATCAAGAATCTAAACGGGAACCTCTTCAAAAGATAGCTCGTCCTTCATACCAATATTCTAGGTAGGCAAAATAAGTGAAGCATCACCCAAACACTTCTTTAGCATGGATATGTGAATGTTAGATGGACTACAACCATTTCTGGGGTAGGTCAAACTTATAAGGTACATTACGAATACTATTTGATATCCTCTACGGACCACTAAATTAGGGACATATATTCCCTTTCTTACCAAAACTCATAGCACCCTTCATGGGTGAAATCTTCAAATAGACTCAATCATTAACCTCAAACTCCAAATCTCTTCTCCTAACATTTGTATAGGATTTCTGACAGCTTTGTGCTATTCTTAACCTCTCTTGGATTAGTTTCACCTTTTCCATGGTTTAATGAACTAGGTCTGGTCCTATCAACTTAGATTCACCAACCTCAAACAAGGTCTGGTACCCAATTCACTTTACAGTTATGTAAATCTTTCCAAAAGAGCCTTGGTACTCGTGTTAAGCTTAGTACAACCTTTAATCCTCAAACCAATGGGAATGTGGAGAATATTATCTAAACTTTAGAAGATATATTGAGAGCTTGTGGATTGAATTCAAGGGTAATTAGGTTGATCATTTGTCATTGATTGAGTTTACTTATAATAATAGTTATCATTCAAGAATTCCTATGCCTCCATTTGGGCCTCTTTAGGGTAGGGGGTGTAGATCTCCTATAGGTTGGTTTGAAGTTGGTGAGATTACTTTGATAGGTCCTGAATTAGTACATGAGGCTATGTAGAAAGTTTAGCTTATTAGAGAAAGGTTAAAAAGGACTCAAAGTCAACAAAAGTCTTATGCCAATGTTCATTTTAGAGATCTTGAATTTTATATAAATGATTGGGTCTACTTGAAAATTTCATCCATTAAGGGTGTGATGTTATTTGGGAAGAAAGTCAAGCTTAGTCCCCGTTATGCTGGCGCATATCAAATTTTACGGTGTATTGGTAATGTTGCTTATGAACTTGAATTACCTAATGACTTAACATCGGTACATCCAGTTTTCCATGTCACTTTGTTGAAGAAATGTGTTGGTGATCCAACATCCATTATGCCATTGGAGAGTTTGGTATAAAGGAAGCATTTCTGATGAAGAAGCTCCCGTTGAGATTTTGGACTTGCATGTCAAGAACTTGAGAAAAAAGGAAGTTGCATCCGTGAAAATCTCATAGAGGAATCAAACATTTGAGGGTGCTACTTGGGAGGCCGAGGCCGATATGATTTCCTATTATCCCCATCTCTTTCTCTCTGATCCTATTTTAGCTTAAGGTATTTAGCTCATCATGGTTCATCCTTTTTTGTTTCATGTGTTTCAATTGTTCTCATGTTCCCTCATGTTTGCACACACATGAGAACTTGATTTCTAAGAAAATGAGGTAACTTGATTGATTTCTTCATGATTATATTTTGAGTGTGATTTGCATGTATGACTTATGAAATAATGTTTTGAATATGTTTTCGCTTGGAGTTGATGTTTGTCCTTGATTATGTGTTGTTGATGAAGTTGCATTCTTATTGGGTTGTTAGCTCTCCTCCCCGACTCTCTTTGTGTTTCCTTGAGTCTGATTCGAGGAAGAATGTTTCCAAGGGGAAGATATTGTGACACCTCAGAATTTGGAAAATGAAGAAAAGAAATTTTTGGACTAAAGTCTGGTTTTACGGATCATATCTACAGACCGTAGAAGCTTCTACGGGCTGTAGATGGCAACCATGGGAAAGGGGAATATAAAATTTTGCAAATTTAGTACCATTACCCTTTTTACAGTTCACTAGGAGGATCTTTCATCCTATGTACGTGTAACACCTCGAATTTGGAAAATAAGGAAAATGTAATTTTTAGGTTGCAAGCATATCCTAAGGTTCCCACCTACGGTTGGTAGAAACACCTACTAGCCGTAGATGGCACCCGTAGGGAGTGGGGTAATGAGGTGAAATTTTAAGGGGAAAGGTTAGGACCTAGAGTGGCCATGTATGGTCCGTAGGTAGACCTACCAACCATATATGGGTCATGTTGAATGTTGATCTAGAATAAAGTTTCTAAACGCTACCTACAGTTGACCAGGATGATCCGTAGGTGAGGCTTGACTGCTATTTTTAAGGGGCTTTTTGGCCTTTTTCTAATTGTTTTAACCCAATACTAAGTCGTTTTACCTTCTACCCTAAGCCTTATATGAAGGATTTTAACCCCCAAATTACCCACTTCAACTCATTCTCCAAAAATTCCCTTAACTTTACCAAATTCATCCTCTCAATTCTCTCAAGTCTAAGAAGAAGAAGAAGAAGAGCTACGGTTCCATTCAAGTCTCAAAATTCTCCATTTTTCTTGGACTTCAAGGATCAATGTATGTGTGTGAATACCCATGGAGTCCATTCCTCCATGGGGTCCCTAAAGATTTCAAGTTCCCAATTCAATATTCAATTGATCAAATTAGGGTTTCAATACAATGAATGTGGGCTTCTTCCAATTATAATTGACTATTATTCATTAAGTATTATAATGCATGAATAAATGTTAATCCATGACATTTAGTTGAAATTGTATTGACCCATGCCTAAATTATGGTTTTCAACCATCATTCTATGATGAACTCATGGACTATGAATTATGAATTTTAAAGATATGCATGTTTCTATTAAATGATTATAAATTATTTTGGGATTCTTTGTAAGGAAAGTATCAATGCTATTGTGAAATAATTTATCACTTACTATGATGATTATGATTATGAAAGGTTTTTCTCACAAAGGAACTCACGTTGGTAAAAGGTTTTCTCATCTATGTTGACTTATGTTTAAGGAGCTATTCTATGTTTTGACCTTTAAAGATGTGGATTGGTATTTAACATTACCTTTCATATGTTTTAATGATATTTGATTTCTATTCTATTGGGGTTTAGACTTAGCACCGAGAGGACTTTGAGGTGGAAGCTCAAATAGGGTAGTCTCTAGAAAAAACCTCTAGTCCCAAACTACGTGCCCCCGTAGAATTGTCTTAAAATGACCTAGCTAGTGGATCCACTTTAGCAAATGATGATATGTACGGATTCTAGCTTGGAAAGTAGTTTCCCCTTCTTTCGGTATGAGGGATATACCACATTCCATGATATAGATCTCATGGTCTTATTGTCGATTAAAGCTAATATTCGACAAAAATGATTATATTTTCTTCAAAGCTGTTCTTATGTCCTTTATGTTATTGTAATTGACCATGTTTTATGATGTCACACCCAAACCCTAGGTGAGGCAGACAAGTACCATATGGACACATGCTTTACAAGTGACCTACGATGAGAAAGTAAATTACTGTACAGATAGATTTACTGATGCGAAGCTTTATGTACAACACGTGTTGACTAGCTGAACTGATACATGTGACAAGTGCAACTATGAATACAGATGATAGATTTACAATTTCTACAAAGCTTCTACTGGAATCCATGACTGTACCACTATGAAAATACGCATAGTGAAGACACGAAAAATCCCCGAATCAACCTGGAGCTCACCAACAACTGCTGAGTATCATGTGCTTCTATTGGGGAGATCTACTAGTTGAGTACTTGTACCTGCAGTATGAAATGGATCATTCCCAATAAGGGACGTCAGTATGAAATGGATCATTCCCAATAAGGGACGTCAGTACGAAAGAATGTACTGAATATCTAAGGCATAATACAACCATATGTAAAATGAGAGCTCAAGTGAAACAAAATACCAATAGATAAAAAATAGAGATCACATTTGCTTATACTTGTGGAATCGTGTATGTTACATACTTTTCTTTACTTTTATGTGCATTATAATATTTATAAGACATATGATACAAATGACCAGTTGATCAATGGTAGAAGAGGATGACCCATGCTAGGCATTTTAACACCTGGGATGTTGTCATCATAATTCCACAAATTGGGATCGGCCATGCTAGGATTTCACCCCTGAGCTGCCACCCTTCTATACCAATTGGGATCGGCCCATGCTAGGCTTTCGCCCCTGTGCTGCCACCTTTCTATACGAATAGGGATCAGCCCATGCTAGACATTTACCCCTGGGCTGCCACCTATAATTATACAGATTGCTTCACTTAGATTCTTTAATATTTGAGATTTTTGTTTTGATGTTCATAACTCTTTTGAGATTATTCTTTTGATGATCATAACTCTTTTGAGATTGTTCTTTTGATGATCATAACTCTTTTGAGATTGTTGTTTTGGTGGTCATAGTCATTGTTGAGATTTGGAACTATGGACCAGTAGTAGAAGACATATGAATATGGACTGACAATAATAACAATGACATGGGAAGCAAATGTGACATGAAGGTGTAATACTTTGGAGCTTATATGACTCAATAAGCATTTTGACATCTCAAATTTAAGCACATATCAAGTGAACACATTTAACATTCAGCCAATAGATTTGAACTCTATATGATAGCCAAATACTCACTAACTAATATCAAATACAGGGTATACATGAACGTGGAACCAAGGGAGAATGTGGGCAGATTCAACTTAAGGACGGATGCATATTCCAAGTAAGTACATATAAAATGTACAATAGAGCAAGTAGAGATCTTGTGAGGTAACATTATAGTCTAACACAATGGGAGTAATAACCTATAAAGGGAACATATGAACATGTGAAAAGATGACATATATGATGGTATAGACAATTGAAGCAAGTTGGCAATATATGGGCAGATCGTATATCCAACATATAAACATATGTACCATGTGTAAGCTAGGATCATTTTGATTTGTATAAGGGGAATACGTTCCAAAGGTACTTTGACGATGAAACAAGTTTAAACGCTGCATGATAATACTTGGCAGAGTAAGCACGTACATTTAGTAATAAACTCATATTAGAGTACTCACTTTGATGCTCTAGGGACTAGGAACTGCAACTATGGATTAGTCACTACCAAAGGCACTTAGAAAGCTTACTTTGTAATACAAGTGTTGGATTCATGCCAAAAGAAATAGGAAATCGCATAGCCTTATATACCACAATTCCCGAATTCATATAGCTTACGAAGTGTCAACCTGTCCTTTAACGTCATAGTCTTCATCTACAACAACCAATCATTAAGGCTAATACTAGCAGCTTACCAACCAACTCAGGATATTTCAACTCATCAAAACAGTAGCTAGGCAACCAGCCCATAATCCTTCTAATTGATTGTTTTCTTTCATAAATTATGTCTGTTATAGTTATTTACACAAAACAACCTTCCCATGGAACAGGCAGTGAGCTTACCAAAACTTTAATTTAATGGTGCATCACCATAGCTTATAAATTTGCCCCCTACAGCTTTCCTCAATAATTCTCTAAGTACATCCATGACCTCCCATAACCAAATCAATACAATAGTGGTCCTCAACACTCAAAAATAATCAAAAGACTTGAATTTGTGGTTTTCAATCACCATCCCACGAGTTGCAATAAAAAAGTAAGTCTAGAATTCTCAAATAAACTAATAATTAGAGGTTGTGGCAGTGCCCTTACCTTGGCTATCTAAATCTGTTGTTCTCCTTCAATTACTGTTTTTGTAACCTTCTCTTAACCTTTGGAAGAGAGTGGCAGAACCTTGGCTGCCAACAAATATAGCTATCTCTAGTTCACTCCCCTTGAAGAACTCCCCAATATACTTGAAACAATAGAGGAGAGAAGGTGATCTTGGGGCTGATTTGGAAGAAACAAGATGAAAAATAGTTAGAACCCTTGTGGGAGTATTGGGTGGCTGTTTCATCTTGAGAGAGAAAAATATATGAACTTGAGAGCTTAAAATTTTGATAAGCGGAAAATGAGATATTTGTAGCAGATTTTTGGCCTTAATAGGTTCTCTTTTGCCACCTTTCTTGTACTTCATTTGCAGTCAGCATGTGTCTTTAATTTAGGCCACACATTTAAGTAGGTGATACACCTACTTTTCCATTCAAATTATTTCTTGTGTGCTTGGAAAGATTGGGCCTGGGCTGTCCATTTTCCCATTATTCTTCTATTCAACTTGGGCCAGATTAATGCAAGTAGGTGTACTGTACTTGGCCCAATAACATGGTCAAAAGAGTCTTAGTAGGTGATGCACCTACTTGGTCCTTTGGGCTAGTCAATAAGTCAAAGTAGGTGATGCACCTACTTGGTCCTTTGGCTGGTCAATAAGTTAGAGTAGGTGATACACCTACTTGGTCCTTTGGCTGGTCAATTAGTCAAAGTAGGTGATGCACCTACTTGTCACCTACTACCTTAGTTAAGTCAAGCAGGCAACTCAATATTGTATTCCATATCTAGACCTTAATACCTTTAACTTAACTTAAAACTTATATACACTGTGTCACTTTAAACTTTAGACTCAAATACCACCTTATGATCTCAAGTTTAAATACTTCCATCGACGACACCTTAATCGGGTCACATCAAAATCAACAGACAGTTCACTTTAAACGTATTCTATTGTCACTAGTCACATAGGAAACCGAGTCCATAACTATACCACAAGGCAATTTATAAGCATCATATAAATAGAACTAATACACGTAGAATACGGGGTGTTACTTATGATCTCTATATAGTTTCTTCTTTAGAATCTTTTAAATGTTTCATTATGATTATGCCTACTTGTTTTAAGTCATTTATATCATCATGTTAATCCTTACTCGTTTTAAGTCATTTATATCATCACGTTCATATTTATGTGTATTTCCTCATAGTTAGTACATTATATGTACTAATACATACCTGTGCCTATATTTTTTAACTAATGTAGGGTCCAACGCTCTTATTCCCCATTCTCATGGCTTGTCGATCATTTTTGAGACTTTTGAAGGTTGGTGAGTTCTGATGACCAAGGGTCTTTATTTGCTTTCATATCATTTTACTTTTTAGACTTGTATGTGATGTATGGGTTACTTCCTAATCACTTTTAAAATGATGTAACAGATGGCGTTGAGACTTATGTTAGACTTCCACTTTCATCAAACTCTTTAAGATATAAGACTATCTTTTGAATTCTTTAAATTCAATTAGCTTGTATGATGTATGCTAAGTGGCTTGTGTAGGGCCTCTCGGGGTCCTATACACCATTTTATGCTTAGGCTATACTTTGGGTCATGATAGTATGAGTCATAAATAGGTCTCGTAGTTGAGTCCCAAACTTCGTTAAATTTTAAAGGTCAAAGTTGGTTTCTACTGTTGGTGCCTACGGACCGTAAGAATACCTACGAGACATAGAAATGTTCCGTCAAAATATAGATGAAATCATGGTCCCAGTAATTGGTCTGCATTTGACCAATACGAGCGTAGAAAGATCTACGATCCGTAGGTCGAAACAGTAGGTCGAGTCGACAGTTATTTGAAAGGGTTTTTAGGTCTTTTCCCTAACAAAACTGTCATTTTACCTTCTACCCTAAGACATATATAACATTTTAAGCCCCAATTTTACCATTTTTTATTCATTCTCCTAAATTCCCCAAATTCTCTCAAGGCTAAGGAAGAAGAAGAGCTACGGTTCCATTCAAGTCTTCAATTGTACATCATTCTTAGGCTTAAAGGATCATGGTATGTGGGTATTCAGACATGGACTCCTTTCCTTCATGGGGTCCCCCAAGGTTTCCAATTTCTCTCTTCAATTTGAATTGATTCATGTTAGGGTTGAAGTTCAATCTCATGGGTTTCATTAAGTTATGATTTATTGTTGTTGATTAAGTCTTCTAAGGCATGATTCCACGTTAATTCATGATGTTTAGATGGAGTTAAGTTGACCCATACCTAAATGATGATTTTCAATTGTGAACCTATGATGAACTCATGAACCTGTGAATTATAAAATTATGAAGATATGCATGTGTTTATGAAGTTATTATAATTTATTTAAGGTTGTTTGAAAGGAAAGTATCAATGCTATTGTGAAAGATTTTCTCACAGGTTAATATGATCATGATTGTGAAAGGTATTTCTCACATGTGGATTCACATTGATGAAGGGTTTTTACATCCATGTTGAATTATGTTTTGATCTTGAAAGTTTTGGTTGGTGTTGATCATTGTCTTTCCAATGTTATAATAATATTTGAATTTTATATATTTAGTTGGGATTTAGAATTAGCACCGAGAGGGTTATGAGGTGGATTCTCAAATAGGGTAGTCACTAGTAGCAACCTCTAGTCCCAAACTACATGCCTCCGTAGGATTGTCTTAAATGACCTAGCTAGTGAATCCACTGAAATAAATTATGATATATACGTATTCTACCTTAGCAAGTAGATTCCCCTTTTTCGGTATGAAGGATATGTTGGATTCCATGATATGACTCTCATGGTCTTATTGTTGGTTAAAGCTAAAGTTCCACAAAATGATTATATTTTCTTCACCTTTTCTTATTTCCTTTATTTCAAATGCATTGACTATATATCCTATAATTTTCATGTTTTACTTCCTTATGTTTAAAATATATAAAAACTGATCATGTCTACATGATTTAAACCATTTGTACGAACATGTTCATGTTTATGTATATTTCCCTATACTTAGTGCATTTCATATATAAATGCATATTTGTGCCTACATTATCTCATGAATGTGGGGTTCGATGTTCATACCTCGTACGCTCGTGGCTAGACATCTAGTGGGTGCTTCAAGTGAATGGTGTGTCTTCATGTTCTGAGGATCGAGACACTTTATAGAATTATGTCATTGCGTTTCAGACCTTGTATGTGATGTATGGGTTACGTCCCAATAACTTTCCATATGATTTATTAGATGACATTAAAACTTATGTTAGACTTCCGCTTTGTCAAACTCTTTTGATGTATAAAATGTTGTATTTTAAAGTCTTTTTTCTATTATCATGTCTGATGCATGCTAAGTGGCTTGTATAGGACCTCTTGGGTTACGTCTAGGGTGTACTTTGGGTCCTTACATAATTCTACTCCTGACTCTCACAAAAATACATCTCTAAAACCTAAGAAGAAAATTTTCAAGAAAAATAATGGTAGACCTCCCAAAATATAATGGTTGAAATAACTAAACAAAAAATCAACAAATTCAAGATAAGAGATTGTGCTTTGTTTGTAGTAAGAGTGGGCATATTAGTCAATTTTTCAACATATGGGCCAAGACCTTAAGCAAATGGTACCGAAAAACTTTTTGTGGCGATAATTACCAACGTAACCATTATTGAGAATGTTGATGGATTGTTGGTTAATTCTTTTGCAAATCAACATGTATGTTATGACAAAGATTTGTTTTAAAATATACTCATTTTGAGGAGTCAAAAACCATCATGCTTGGTGATTCTCACACTACTCAAGTAATTGGAACAAGAGATATCATATTGTGTTTTACCTCTGAAAGGGTGTCAACTTTGAATGATGTACTTTATACTTTTTCCATGAGAAAAAACTTGATGTCTCATTTTATTCTTAATAAAGCAGACTTTAAACAGATTATTGAATCTAATCAACATGTAATTGTAAAGAAAGAGATTTTTATGGAAAAGGGTATGCTTGTGATGGGATGTTCAAACTGAATGTTGAAATGAATAAAGTTTTTACTTCTATTTATATGTTTTCTTCTACTAATTTTTGTCATGCTTGTTTGTATCATATTAATGATCATTATATTGGAATAGTGAGTTGTTTAGGGTTAATCTTAATGAATAAAAAGAATTTTGATAACTATGAGGCTTGTAATAAAGCCAAAAATAACTAAAATTCCTCATTTTCAAGTTGAAAGAAAAACTAATTTATTAGAGTTAGTTCATACAGATAGTTGTGAACTTGAAGGAATTTTAACTCATGATAGAAATATATATTTATCACTTTTATTGATGATTTTTCTATGTTTACACAAGTTTACTTGATGAAAAATTAAATGATGCTTTTGATCATTTTAAAATTTATCTCCATGAGGTTGAAAATTAGTTTGGCAAAAAATAGAAAGAATTAGAACTGATAGAGGTCGTGAATATGAGTCAAATAAGTTTAATTCTTGTTAAATCATTGGAAATAATTCATGAAACTCCTCCTCCTTATTCTCTTGCATCTAATGGTGTAGCGAAAAGAAAATAATAGAATTTTGGTTGAATTGACTAATGTCACGCTTATTGAGTCACATGCACCTTTAAATTTATGGGGTAAAGCTATTTTGACTTCTAAAAAATCTAAATTGACACATTTTAAATCGTGGAAAGGTAACAAGCCAATTTGGGGATATCTAAGAGTTTGGGGTTGTCTAGCCTTTGTGAGGCTAATGGATCCCAAGATTACATTGTTGGGCAAGAAAGTTACTACTTGTGCTTTTCTTAATTATGCTTCAAATACTACAGCCTATATATTTTTTAATCTTGAAGATAATATTTTAATAGAATCAGGTGATGGTATTTTAATGAAAATAAATTCCCTTTTGATTATAAAAATAGTGGGGGTTAAAGGATTGAACAAAATATTTTGTCACTACCGAGTTCTTCTACTTATACTTTGAAAAATAAAGAAATTGATAATTTTGAGTTAATAAGAAGTAAAAGAGCTAGAGTAGAAAAAAAAATTGTTTCCTAATTCTTATGTTTTTAATGTTTGAGATGACTCTCACTTTGAAAGAAGCTTTATCTTCACATGATTTTATTTTTTGGAAAGAGATTGTAAATGATGAAATAGAATCACTAATTTCTAATAAAACTTGGAAGTTAGTTTATTTATCACTGGGTTACAAAACAATTTGTTGCAAATGCGTCTTACGAAAAAAGTTTGAATTGAATGGATCTACTGATAAATATAAGTCTAGACTAGTTGCAAAAGGTTTTAAGCAACTAGAAGGCCTAGAAATTTTTTATACATTTTCTCGAATAACTAGAATTACATCCATTCGACTTTTAATTGGTATGACTGCAATTTTTGATTTGTAAATTTATCAAATGGATGTATAAAACTAGTTTTTTTTTAAATGGAGACCAAAATGAGGAAATTTATATGGATCAACCAGAGTATTTCATTGAAACATGCCAAGAAAGTAAAGTCTATAAACTTACTAAATCCCTATATTGCTTGAAATAGGCACCAAATTAGTGGCATGAAAGGTTTGATTCTTGCATGATTGAAAATGGTTGAAAAGCAAATGAGTGTGATAAGTGTATATATCATAAGTCTTGGAATAATTCACATGTTATTATTTTTCTATATGTTTATGATTTTTTGATATTTGGATTTAGCATTGATGGTATTGATATGAAGCTAAAAATATTCTTAGAAGCCATTTTGATATGAAAAATCATGGCGAGGTAAATTTTATTCTTGGAATAAAAACAAGAACATGTGATGAAATTTTCCTTGACTAGACACATTATGTTGAGAAAAAATTGAAAAATTATAACTTTCTTGATTGCAAGCATGTTGTAACTCCTTTTGATTAAAGTGTTGACATGTTTCCTATTCAAAGTGAAAATGATATGATAAACTAAAAGGAATATGCTAGCTTAATTGGAAGTTTGAGACATGTGACTGATTGCACTATGCCTGATATTGCATAAGCAATAGGAGTACTTAGAAGGTTTACAAGTAAGCCATGTAATGAATATTGACATGCTATAACAAGAGTTATGAGATATTTAATTAGGACAAAAACTTGTTGTTTAATCTATAAAAATGTATTCTGCTATAATTCAAGGCTTTTCTACTGCAGATTGGAATACCTTATCAAATGATTCATATTCTACCACTAGCTACATTTTTACATTGGGTGGTGGTGCTATTTGTTGGAGATCAAAAAATCAAACTATAATTGCAAATGTTAGCATGGAGGGTGAACTAATTGTTTTAGCTTCATCTAGTGAGGTAGCGAATTGGTTGAGAGATTTATTATTTCAAATAGCTTATTTTTAAAAATCAGTTCCTCCAATTTTAATTCATTTTGATAGCACGGCTGCAATTGATAGAGCTCAAAATCATTATTACAATGGTAAATCTGTAACACCCCGTATCCAAAAATAGAGATTTCAGATTTTTGGTGTTACAGGTGGCACTCATGGACACCATCCATGGACCGTAGATGGACTCACGGTCCGTCCTGCAGGTCCGTGGTTCGTGACAGAAAACTTCCCTAGAACTCAGTTAGAAAATTTGGCTAAGTCCCGACTCACGGACAGACCCACAGTCCGTAGATCAGACCACGGTCCGTGGTCTGTGTCCGTGGATCGAGACTTCCCTTACCCAGCCTCTGACACAAACTACGGTCGACCAGCACGGACCGTCATTCGATCCACGGTCCGTAGTCTGACCGTAGATGAGGGTCAGCAGCCAGTTATCTGAAAAATATTGATGGGTCAACTTCAGATGGTAATAACTCTTAGCACAAAATTAATTATGTGTACCATGACCTATGGTTAGATAGATAATTGAATTATCTTTCCAACGCCACTGAGTTTTCTAAATTCCGACCTCCGAGGAAAACGTTATGCCCGTTTTAGTGAAACCCTGTCGGGCAGACTCGACCTACGGACCCAATTGACGGACCGTCGATTGATTGACGGACCGTAGGTCCATTCCGTCAGTCACTCCGACAGCAGTTAATTCAAGGGTGTTTTGGTCTTTTCCTATTTCATTTAACCCCTAAGATGCGTCGTTTAGACCCTAAATCATGAGGTTTTAATCAGTTTAAGCCTAGAAACATAATTAGAACTTACCTTAGTCAAAATCATTAATCAAAACTTAGAAAATTAGAATCAAGAAGGAGAAAAAGGTCAAGAACCCTAGTTCAAGAACGCAGCGAGGTTTCTTCAGTTCTAGCCCCGAAATCAAAAGATTTCTCCGTGGAATTCGTCACCAGGTATGTGGGATTTCACTAGTGGGTTCCTTTTGCCTATTAGGTCCCTAGAATTCAGTCAGATTCTTGATTCCGTGATTATGAACAAACGTAGGGTTTCTAGAATTATAGCAGATCATCATGAATTAGTTATTTAAATGTTCCAAATCAGATTATCATGTTATTGCTCAGTTTATCGCATGAATTTCAGAACCCTAGCTATGTATTTCTTTAGTTCTTGAATTACACATGCTAGGTCAGATATTTCAGTATTCAGTTATACATGCCTCAGTTTATGAATGCATCATTATCAGATTAATTGTTGCATTCTCAGTTTGCACGTTAAGTTTCGAGCTATCCAGTATTTACAGAAATTCAGTCATAACCAGTTAACTACTTAATTCATTGGGAGTAGCATAATACCAAGTTGGACTAGGGTTCAGCGTACCCATATAGTCCCAGAACTACAAGCCACGTAGGTGTAAGTCCCCTCTGTGGGCAACATCAGTTTAGTGATCACGCCAGCATGCCTCTATACCTCTGGCAGGGTATATTGGGTCCTCTCGATGGGGCGTATACATCAGACTCCACATTTATCTCATGTGGTTTTATGTCGGTTATTAGTAGCTCCCATAGTTTAGTCAGACTCTTTTGCATTGACCATATTTCAGTATAGTCAGTATTCAGTCTCAGCATGTTATAAATTTGGTCATTGCATCAGTTAGCTCATTATTCAGTATTTCAATATCTATATCATGTTCAGATGATTTCATTGCTTTATTGCTTTGTTCAGTTATATGTTATTTCAGTTTTACTCTATCTTGCATGCTCAGTACCTCTCAAGTACTGACGCATACGTTCGCTACATCTTCTCGTGATGTAGGTTCAGGTTCTCAGTATCCAGATCACGCTTAGATCGATTCCCGATCTTCAGTTCAGCAGCATCAGTAGTGAGTCCTCATTCTTCGAGGACTAGTGACATGTTTATCTTTATCGCTTTTAGTCTTTAGTTTCAGTTTTGCTAGATCTAGTTGGGGCATGTCCCAACATTTCTAGTCAGTTAAGAGGCTTATTTCAGACATAGTTAGATTCAGCTTAGTGTTTTGAGAGTTTCATATTTCTTTTGTATTAAACTCTCAGATTTGATATGTTTAGTTATAGTATATGGGTATTCCCCATCTTTTCAGATTTACTTATGATTTAGATTCCGCATCAGTTTATTATCTTTAGTATGCTCATGATCATGCCAGCAGGGTTAGCTTGGGATCACTTGTGGTCCTAGGTCCCGTGTCCGCGTCTCGGGGGTAGCTCGGGGCGTGACAAAATCCATACCTCTAAACAGGAAACACATTAATGTAAGATTGTATTTGACAAGTGGTACCATTAATGTTGATTATGTCAAATCTTGTGATAATCTTCCAGATCCTCTTACTAAGTCATTAACAAGAGAAAAGGTCTGGAGCACATTTATGGGGATGGGATTCAAGCCTATAAAACCTTGAGTAATATCTGAGGAAACCCAACCTTGGACTAGAGATCCTATAACCGGGATCTATGGGAAAATGAATCATATAATGACTTTTTGTGAAAAAAATGCATTATTTTTATTTCATCCATAAGATGTGAGTGCATTTTTTCCTATTGTGATTTGTGAAGGTTGAGTATACAAAGCTCTTGATGAAAATTTGTAGCCCGTATGGATGGAGTGTTGAACATACATGAGAATTCTCGACAGATTTCACCTATGTGAGTGTGGAAGTAAGCCACGTCCTGTGAGAATTAGTCTTATTATCAAAAGCACTCATGAAATTGGGATAGCACAAGGTCATAATGTGTTAGGTTTTAAAGCTCATGTCAACACATTGATTATTATGTGTAGGCAGTGATATTTTATTTTACTTAAGCAGTCATAGTTCAAGTCTAAGGCCACTACAGCTCTGGAGTTAAAGTTAGTGTTTTACTAAGTGGAGGCTCAATGCATAGCACACCTTCCTAGACACTCTTAGTCAATATTAAAATGACTGGGAGATTATTAGTGTGGTATTTTAATATTTTAAGAATTTGGATATTTGCATTGCCACATAATCACTGGTTTCTGCCTCGTTGGTGGACTTCTCATGTGTAGCAGATTGTTGGGATATTGACATTAATAATTGTTGATGCATTATTCTAATGCATTAATCAATTTTGGAGTAATTCCATATGTTACGAATTCCTTGGTGCAACATGTCAAAAGTCGTTGGTGGTTTTGTATCCCAATACTTTTTCACTCTTTATTTTCCATTATTCTTTGTAACTTATGTAACCTCTGGACCATTTATCTTCTCTATTTAATTCACCATTATCTTCTTATTCATTGCTAGGAATACTTTCTCAACTACAAATAGTGGTGATCTTCATTTGTTTTGAGTACAAGAAAATAGAGAGTGCATACAAGTTAGTCAAAAAGAGAGTTCTTATTAGTTGAAGGGAGGTATTCTTTTTGTGGAGCTATGGACTCAACTCTTGTCTAGAGTTTGTTGAGTTATACTTTGTAATTAGGTTGCTTTATCCTGGAGGGGACAAGTCAAGAAGGACTATTGGTTGACCGAGGAAACATTTGATGTAGTGGGCTTGAATCTCCTTAGAGAGAGTGAGATATTTGTGTCTTAGCCTAAAGAGATTTTTAGCTCTTCGTTTTATTTTTCAATTGTAATTTTTAATCTTTAAATTTTCACCAATTATTTTAAAATATCGCAATTAGACTTAGGTAAATAAGAAAAAGACGTAAATACCCTAAAAACTCTTATCTTTCGAGTCCATGTGGACCTTACATGGCTTATGGAATACCTATGTGGAACGAAGAATTATAGCCATCTTTCAGGTTCTTATCTACAAGTCAATTCCATGGATCGTAGAATGATCCATGGAATGTGGAGTATCTTCTTGGAACTTAGGATTTTTCACAACTTTCATGTTCAAGTCTATGAGGTCATTCCACGACTCATGGGTAACCCATGGCTTGTGGAATTCCTCTGTAGAACTTATATGCAATGCAATCTCCTATGATCCAAATCCAAAAGCATATTTCACGGATCTGGGATTGTTTCACAACTTATAGATGCCAATCATGGAAATTTGATAGTGAAATTTTAGGCTGGTTTTTATGCTAATGCTAAGTGTTCGTAGGTTCAAAATCTCAGGTGTTACATTGTCAGTCATAGCATACTCTAGAGGTAATAAAGCTTCTAAAGAAATATATATAATGAGTTCAACCAACACTATTTATCAAGAAAGGCTGAAGTTATCCTTGCCCGAGGTTTCGTCAAGCGACATCACTTTTCCAAAAAACTACACTCTATACGTAGGTCAAATTTTAATTATCATATAATAATAATCATCATATATATTATTATAAGTAGGAAGCTCTAAAATGAAAAGTTGAATTACCATTTTACCCCTCTACTAAATTTAAATATGATTAAATATAAATATTTTAATTACATAATGGTAGAATTTGAAGTCCTTAAGCCCTTTAATAATCAAACTATCATTTTCTTAATAAATTAGTACATTGATATTGCTTTTAAACGTAATCATAAATCTCATAATGCAAGAATTTGAAAAGTTACGATATGGAAAGTCATTCATCACTTTAATGTAGCCCTTTAATAATTAAATTATCGTTTTCTTGATTAATGAGTACATTGATATTGCTTTTAATCGTAATCATAAATCTCATAATGGAAGAATTTGAAAAGTTATGATATGGAAAGTCATTCATCACTTTAATGTAGAAATCAATTTCAGAATTAAAATTTGAATTTAAAGGATCATTTCTTAATGCTATTTAAGAACCAACTTACAAAGATGGAAGCTCACAATAGGAAATCGGATTAAGGAAATTGCACAATTCAACATGAGAAGATAAGAGAGTTAGAAGTTGCAAGTGAGGAAAACCAAAAAAATGCTGAAAATTAGTAATCAAGAAGAAAAAATAGCAGTGGAAAAAAAGAGAGTAAATTTAATACACGTGTAGTACTAAACAGTGAATAGTCTTATGTTGATATGTTGTCTCTAACAATAACAAAGTTTTCTTTTCAGAGCATGAGGACTTTCTTTGCAATATCTTCAACTTTTCGTTCTTGCTTTTTTTCTCCATTATAGAATTTTTCTTCCATGAAGCATTTAGAATTGTATGGGTGTTGGACTTAAAGTATAGATATCAATTTACGGTATAGGTAGAAAGTTTCTTATTTTGCATTTAAATGAGAACCATTAATCATTTTTGTTATTCATTTTTGCACATACGAATATATCATATGTTTGGACCTAATAACATAAAAATATAACTCATTACTTTAGTTACCAAACTAAATTTTGCAGGTTCATCAAATGTCTAATCAGTTGACATACAATAAAGAAGTTATTTGAATACATTGATTGTTTATCTATTTTAAATTATATTTTTTTAGTAGCTTGTGATACTGATTAAAATGTGATTTTGACAGTAATTCATACCTTTCACAGGACTCACGTGTCCAGGACTAGTATATATTCTTAAAAGTGTGAAGATTCAAGATGTAAAGTTGGATTACCAATTTATCCCTCCACTAAAAAGAGTAAAACATAATAAAACTAGACCTTAAATGTTAGAATTTGAAGAGTTGTAATGAATATATATTTAGATCAAATTCACTCAACACAATTCATTGCGAAATCAGAAAGATATTCTAAAATATATTACTGCTAGGTGTTAAAGACCATTAATTTCCCAACCATTTTTACTCTATTTTGTCTTTAATAACAAAACAATTTTTGTGTTGTATGAAAATAGAGGTTGATTATGTAGCAATAGAGATTTTGGTTGAGAATCTGGTGAAACAACGTTGAAGCTGAAGGTGCCATGAAATATGAATGTTGTAGTGTAAGGAGTTGATAAGGAGAGAGGTCACACATGGATTAAGTCAGTAGTGGAGTAGGATTTGGAACGAACACTGGGACAGGATTTTTCATCTACATCACATCACTTGGCTACAGACATGGTTTTTAGAGTGATTCATAGGTTTTGATCTGATTTATAGTGCTAAAATGAAAACTGAAGCCAATTATTTAAGAGGTCGTATAAGAATTTGATTGATATTGAACATAAGAATTGGAGAAAAAAAATCAATTCCTTCTGCAGACACATTTTACAAGCACATAAGCTAATTCCAATCTTTGCTCTTTTTATCTCCTTCATTGACTAATCACCACATCATCCTGACTTAAGAATCATAGATACTTGCTTTAATTTAGATAAAAGTTTTAGAAAGTGACAAAATCCTCAGTAATGTTCAATAATATCTAAATGAGTCAATCATCAACTAGACATGAAATAGAATTTCAGAAGAATTCATTAAAAGTTGATGAAAATCAATGTGACCTGCCTTGTATTCACTGTGTACGTCACATGAGCGAAAAGAGAAATTTGGCCATTAAAAATATCTTATCTTCATGAAAATGCAGAAGACTAAGGGGACAGTTGAAATGATCATTAGTCTTATAAAGGAGTGGTTCGAGAAGTATAATAAGTAATCTATGGAGTTCTTCAGCTTTAGAATGAAAATGATCATTGAACTAGTCCTAAGGTATTTCCTCTTCATCTATGTTTGACTAACTTTATCAAGGTTACATTGTTTTCTCTATTATCATAAGCTAATTTTATAATATGGGCAATTTTGTATTCATCTTTCAAGTTATACCTTTAATGTAACACCCCAAAAATTTCTAAGCTAAGATCCCAATCATTCTTCATCATGGTTATTTTACTAGAACATGTCCGGGGTGGGAATTTCGAAGAGAACACCTGGCCATTTCGCGAATCATCGAATGGGCCGGCAAATCACCAAATTAGCTCACCAAAACTTCCTAAAAATCATAAGTCTTTGTCAATTTTGACAATATTAAGCCCCATCTGGTGAATCACCAACTATTTCAGTTAAGAGACCTCCAGATCACTGATTTGGCCAATGAGATTCGTTAAAAGGTCATTTTGTTTGAATTTTATGGTCTTCTTATGTTCCGAGAAGGATATTCTTGACCTTTAACCCTCAATCAACTTCCTTAAGTATATCTTACAACCTAATAACATCATTATATGAATAACAACTCTCAAACTCCCCAATTCTCATTCTTCCAAAGATTAAGAACTCCAAGAAATGATTTCTCCAATTTCTCAAGATTTAAAGACTCCAAGTTCAAGATTTTCATCAAGAGTCCTATGGTATTCAATCAAAAAAAATGCTACTCTTCATCTACAAGAAAACCACGAAAGACAAACCTAGGGTTGTAAGTTTTTCAATCAAGTTTTTCTTCAAACTTCTTCAAGAACTTTGTTCTTCCAGGTATGTAAGATATTCATAGTTTTGGATTACTTCATCCTCATGCCCAACATCTCAATCAGTTGTAATGTTTAGAGTTCTATCCGCAGTTTCCTTGGAATCAAAATTTAGTTGTGTTTCTTATTCTTAGTTCCATTTCCTTAACCGTTGAGATTTTTCTTTCTATTATGCATATTGAATTCTTAATTGTTGTTCATTCTTCGTGTCACGTTAACCCTATTTGTTTATAAAAGTAATGTTTATTAAGATAATTATATGATACTTCATATACATCTATTCCGGACTTGAAAGGTCAGTCCCAAAGTATACGTTTTAAATGCATGTTTTAAAAGAAGCTTTTAAGGAAAGGATACGAATGGTTTATATATACTGTTTGACAGTTGTTAAAGAGAATGAGTATAATTGATTTTTTGAAAATTAATTCAGTAAAGAAAAGTGAAACTGAAGTAAAGAAATAGTCCATTTCTTTGTAATGGGTAATTGAGCATAATTGATATGATTGTTTTGAGAGTAGTTTCCTGAATTGGGTAAGAGTCTATTATTAACTAGAAGTTCCATCAAACTACGTAGCATGTGTAGGATAAGATCGTACAAACTTTTTGTGAGACACCTCACTACCTTAAGAAGGCCTATTGGATGGATCCACAGTTATACTTAGCATTCTATTCCCCAGCAAAGTATAGAATAACCCTTGCAATGTGAAACTTTGGATCATCGCTAGCCTCATAGTGATGGTTGTCGGTTAGAGAAACTTTTCATATATTAAAGTGTTCTATTCTCATATTGCTTTTATTGCATATCTTATTGTAAAGTACAAATGATTTTCACTACTTGTTCATATATTATTTTACTTAATATGTATTCAATAATCAGTTCATTTATTGTTTTATTCAGCCATATTATATACTCGTATATTTAATGTATTGATATCATTCAAATTGCATATTTTTATGATACAAATAAATGTGTCTAGGATCATCAACAGGCGCTTCATTGAAATCACTTCAAAAATTTGATCACACCCCAAGGCTACCCCCTAAATGTAACACAGGACCTAGGATCACGAGTGACCCCAAGCTAACCCAGAGTTTGGCATATATCAAGCATACTGAAAATATAACTAAGATAAGCAGAAGTGTAACTAATAAATGAGTCAAAACTAAATTACTCAAAATGAAATATATTTGAATATCTGGGGGAACCACCCCAAAACACGTAACACTGACTCCAAGTCTTAATCTACTACTATGTTTGAAGAGTGTCTAACTGAGTTGAGTTGCTGGGACATGCCCCCAGCTGACTCTAACAAAAATGAAAACTAAAGTAAAGACTAAAATGTAAAGCATGTCTATTGTCCTTGAAGTATCAAGACTCGCCACTAAAGCTGTTGAATGCGGATCAGGATTAGATCTAAGCTTAATTTGGATGGTGAGTGTCTGAACCTACATCATGAAATGATGTAGCGCAAAGTATGCGTCAGTACTAGAAATGTATTGAGCATGCAGGATATAGATATGCTAAGCTGAATGTTGCTCCCAATTGCACACACAAGTGTACATGGTCGCGCAAGTAATATAGTGGCTCTCTAAAGAACGGATTATCGAACTCAAAGGACTTGTCAATTAACTATTTAATAAATTATACTAGTCTAATTATTTATTTAAGAGTGCCAAAAGTGTTTGATTTTTATTTATAAAGAAAAGAATGCAGGAATTAAATAATAAGATTACTTACAATGGTTGAAAAATTCCAGGGTTGCAGCATTCATAGGGTTTCATGTATCACATCCCATGCATGAATTAACTATGGTTATCAAACTATTGATTTACAGGGTTGATTTTATGCTCATGGTATCCCGACCTCTAATCGTCTACTCCAATTAGCTATATATTGCATCGATTAGCAGGGATAGGCAGTCCTAAGTGGCGAGCATTTATATTTCATCATGTTTTGTAACAAAGATAGGTGTTCATCTGGACGTCACTCCTAAATACAAATTAACTCAATTTAATGGAAGATCAAGCTTTCTATATCCTTTGGTCTATCTACCTTAGCGTGTCTCGAGTTTAAGAGTAGACAAGAGATTTATCTCTATGATGGCTAGTCAAGAAATACTAAAACAAGAACACAAAAGTAATTTAAATTTATAACCAACATTAATTCAAAACAATTGATGTTCAACAATTACCCATAGCCGTAGTCCCATAACAAGGGTCTTTAGCTACTAATGTCTAAGAAAATAAGAAGAATAAAAGAACCCTAAAAAGTATTGGCAATCTTTCCTTACAAAGTATGATACTCCAGAATAATTATTTCTATGGACTATTTATAAATTTAAAAAACCCTAAATAAAATAACAGAATCCAAAACAAAGTAGGAATCCAAAACCAAACGGAATTTGACATCCGCATGAACAGTCGTCCGCCACCTTCAGTTAGCGAATTTTCTTTCCTTTGGTTGGATGCCACGTGGTAACTTGGTTCCTTAAACTTCAATTATTTCCTCAACTACAAGTCATATATATTAAATATTATTATATTCAGTTAAATCGATTAAGTTGTCTGCTTGATTTCCTTCTTCAACCTTCCATCTTTAATTCATTTTAGCTCCAAATTTCCTTATCTCTATGATGAGTCTGAGATTTCGACTCATTTAGGGCTTTGTTTTGATAGTTGAAGTGTCCTCAAATGTATAATTTATGTTCTAAACTGATGTTAAAGTGTTGATTTGTAGCTATGAAGGCTAAGGAGCAAGACAGGGACACTACCGGGCAAATGGAGCACACAAGCTGAACAAGTGAAGAAAAGTGATCCTGGTGATCGCAAAGACCACTCGGCGAACCGCCAAGTGGCTCTTTAGCTCGCCCAAAATTTCAGTGCACCATCCCTAAGGAAGGATCGACTTGGTGATAGAAATGGGCAGTCGGCGGATCACCGAACGACTCGGTGACAACAACCTTGATCGCCTAAAGTCACAAGACCTAGAGGACAAATGGCCAATGCAAACCAACGATGGATTGGTAAGAAGGGTGGATCACCGATTGGGTTGGCGAATCCCGACTTACTTCGCCCAATGGCCCTTAAGGCCAAAAACTGAGCAACTATAAATTGAAATTTAAAATGAAGAGAAGGAAGTTTTGAACCCTAAGTTTGAGAGTTTGAGTTTTCTCTTAATTTTTGAGTTTCCATTGTAGACTTTGAAGCTTAAATTGGAGGATTTGCAAGTGGGTTTTTGAACTTATTTAATTTGGAGCATTTTAAAGGCTTAGAAACCTTTACCCAGCACATGGATAATATAGTTGGTAATTGTTTTAATCTTTTTATGATGTGTAACTAAAACCCCAATTCTTGGGATGTGATCATGTGATTATTGGCTTAATTAGCTTATGGATATTGTTATATACTGATTTAAATGCTTAATTGAAGTGGGTTTAATCGACAACTGTGTTTTAATCTATGAATTGTAGTTGCAAATGCAATTCTAACTTAGAGTTATGGGTTTTCTTGAGAAAGGGGTTTTGGAACCAAAGCTTTCGATTAATGATTGTAGTTATTGGGTTTATATGGGTTCAGCTCAAGAGAGTGAATTCTAAACTTGATTCTACCTATCTAGCTCGACAGAGTAGATAAATTAAGGTTTTGGGTTGTTTATCTTGTTAAGCTTGATGAGGTTTGAGAGAACTCACTTGAATCGTAGTAGTTGTTTGAGAGAAAACTATTACACATATAGTCTAGCCTACCCACTGAGATGTAGCAATTAGCCTATATTCAATTTTAGTAAATTTGAATTACCCATATAGCCAAATTAGCCTATAATCAATTGCATCCCGAGAATTCCTCTCTTTATTGTTGTTTCCCCTATTTTTGTATTTGCTTTTGTTGTTGATTAACAAACCAAACCCCACATCTGATATTCTTTGTCAACCCGTTAGATTTGTCTCTATGTTTTAGATAATTTCTATTCCTATAACCGATTAGACAAGATTTGTAACTTCGTAACTGAATTCAAACTTGTACCGCTCCTTGTGGGTTCGACCCCAACTCTTCGTTGATTTTTATACTAGATAACAATCGTCTACACCTAGAATTGGAAGAGGTGTAATTTGAGTGTTGATCAAAATGGCACCGCTGCCGAGGAGTGGTGTTGGTTAGAATTCTATCATTGAAGTTGTAATTGTGTTCTTTTTGTGTTATAGTTGAATCGACTCACTTTGTTGGTTGTGTTTGTGTTTGAACAAAAGAAGAAATGAGCGTGAATGGGAGTAATGGGAGCCAAATTGGCCACCAAGATGTTTTGGGAAATTAGAACAATGTTAACGGCCCTATCCAATTGGGTGGTGTTGGGGCTATACGTCTACCTCCGATTGAGGGGAATGTTGTTTTTCATGTCACAAGCACAATTCTTCACCTCTTACAAATGAAAGGTTTGTATTGAGGGCTGGCCCATGAGGATCCCCATGAGCACAATCCGAATTTTGTCGATGTTTGAGGACCATTCTCGTTCAAGAATATTTCTCAAGAATCAGTCCGTCTTCGATTATTTCCATTCTCTTTGATGGGAGAAGCTACCAAGTAGCTAGGTGATCTCCCGAGGAATTCCATTACTACTTGGGATGAGTTTACTATGACTTTCTATGTGAGATACTTTCCCCCATCAAAAATGATGATGTTAAGAGATAGTATTCAAGGTTTCAACCGCTTGGAAGGTGAACCAATCCACGAGACGTGGCTGAGGTTTCAGAATCTGGTACTTCAATGTCAAACTCACGGACTTCCCAACAACGTCATGTTACAATACTTCTATAGGAGTCTTGACTCGGTGAACAAAGGGGTTGTTGATCAACTTATTCCCAGAGGTATAATGCAACAACCTTATGAGGTCGTATCTCAACTCCTTAATAGCATGACAAAGATTAACTAAGCATGGTACACTCGTGAGGACCAAGTGTCTCCTCTCACCATTAGGATGACAAAAGATAAGATTGAGAAGGATCAAGAGAGAGACCAAAATATGGCCAAAATGATGACCCAGCTGGATATATAGTCAAAAAATATGATGGGGAGTGGGTTGAAGAGTGTGAATGATGTGGGTATTGGTCGATCAAACCCTGATGAAGAACACTATGAGGCATTGTATAATGAGGAAGTGAACTTCCTTGAAAATCAAGGAGGAGGTTTTCGTTCAAACAATTCAAGGCCGGGTGTAAATCTGAGTTGGAATAGAGATGACGCATAGAGAGATCGTGATAAAGAATGGTGTGATTGCAATGCTACTTGTAAGGAAAGGGATGGTAAGAAGGAAAGATACATCTCACCCCATGAACGTCAAAATCCTAAGGAACCAAGGGCTAACTCAGAGAATATATGTAAGGAATACATGCTTGCACGCATTCTCAATAAGGTAGAAGGGTCGGAAAAAGTTTTGAAAGAAATGAAAGAGAACGTCTCTACACTTAATCAGAAAGTCACCTAACACTCAGTGTCCATCAAGCAATTGAAAATGCAAATGGGTCAAATTTCATTTCATTTGAACCCAAGGCCAAAATAGGGTCTACCAAATGATACCTTGGCCAACCCAAAAATAAACCTTGAAAGTGTATCCACGTCATGCCACGATGTTAAATGAGGTGCTTCTTCGGAGGCAACCCAAGGTTTAATGCTTTTATTTATGCTATTTGAATAATGGGTGTTGAATTTGCAAGTTGAAAAGTGGAAATTTTTGGAAAATGACAACTAAGCGAGCCAAAAGTCAAATCGGTGACTCACTAAACAGGTCAGCGAGCCCAATTTGGACCGCCATTGAAACCACCTGGTTAGTTGGTGGTTCTATAAAACTCGGCGGGATGAAGTACCACTCGGCAGAGCGCCGAGTGGGTCGGCGAGCTCGACTTACTCCGCTGACTAGCGCGCAAAGTGAAAGGTTTTAAAAGGCCAAACGATTTTAACTTCAAAAAAATCCTTCACTTTTTCAACTCCCATACTTTCACTCCAGTATTAGATTTTATATATTCTTGCATTTTTACTCTCGTTTCATTTGGAAACTTTGCTCGAGGTGGATTTTTGGGACTCTTTGCTTCCTAGCTTTTCAACTTTCGAAAGTAAAGGTTGGTTTTTCGAACACCAAACTCTATAATTGGTTGAAATCAAACGGAATCGGTATTTTGTTATTGATATATTTGTGTGTTGTTGTTTGATTTATAATGTGATTGTTGTTTGCCCGTTGATCGTAAATGGTTGTTTCCCATGTCTTTAAATGATTAAATTGCTGGGTTGTGTTGAATATGTTATGGGTCTAGCGGTGTGAAGTCTAAGTAACCCCGAATTGTGTTAATTGTCAAATTTTTGCCCGATGATAGAGCGGTTGACGTCATTCTTAAGGGCAAAAAATGTCAATTGGCCAATTTTGGCCAAATTGGGGGAAGTCTGAGTACCCCGAAGGCATGGGTCATATGGGTCTAGTGTCACTTGCATGTTTTTGTGTTTAATTTTGTTGTCATGGGTTGTGGGCTTAATTTTGAAGTACAGGGTGAAAAATTGGCACGTTGGGATACTTGGCGAGTTAGGTCAAGCTCGCTGAGTGGTTCGGCAATTCATCTAACGTCCCCTAGATCGCCCTTTGATTCTCTAATTGTTGAGTTTATGTTCTGTAACTTTTGCCAATACGTCTTTGCTCGCCAAGTTCACTCAGCGACTCGCCGAAAGTTCTTTTTGACGGCCCTTTTGTGCCCTTTTTTCTTGAAATCAATCCGTAGCTTTCGGTGAGCTACTAATAGTTCTCTGATTGGTGTCGGTGATCCATTGAATGGCCCTGGACATCGCCTACCAGCTTTCAATTTTGAGCATTTTTTCACCGAAACTTTTGGCGAGCCTGACCTGGCTTGCCAAAGTGGTTAAGCAACTCGTCGATCGGTTCAGCGAATATTCTTGCAAATTTATTTCATCATTTTTTTATCACTTCATCTAACGTTTTCATGTAGTTTAGCAGGCATGACTAGACCAAAGGTAGCTGGAAGGAATCAACTGCCTCAAAAGCTAGTACGTGGGATCAATATTAATGAGGAAGCAGTTGCTTCCCGCGCACCAGCTACTAAACTGCCTCCAAGGGGAGGCAAAGACAAGGGTAAGGCACCCGTGGTTGTGACACTTGTGGAAGGGAGCTCCGATAGTGAAGGGGTCTACGAAACACACCTCACCACCTTCGACGGTGAAAGTGACTCTCAGAATGATTCTCTGGCCTCTATCTTTGAGCTGGAGGATGATCAATTTCTACAGGCCCGGAGAGCGGAGCTACGCTTTAAGTCCTTAAATGATCTGGCTCGGATTTCAGAGCCTACTCTCTAAACTTCAGCTCCAGCTCCTCCTTCAGCACAAACAATGGTGCAGGCACCCCCTGTTCAGGGTCCTCCTCCCCGGTCACTCAATCGATTAAAGGACGAGGGTTTGAGGACCATTCTAGAAGAAAGGAAATTGTCTACCGACAGTGTGGTCGACAGGAATCCAGAAGTATGGAATACTATCAAGTTCCACAAGTTTGAGATATTTACAAAACCCTGGGCCCTCTACATTCCTACTTGGTTTCGAGAGTTTTATTCCTCCTACGGTGAGCTAGTGACAAAGGGGAAAAAGAAGGCAAGTGCCTTCAAACCGGTGACTTTGTGATGGTTCATGGCAAGAAAGTAAAATGTCGCTGCTCCAATATCAATGCTTTTCTGGGGTGCTCATTGAACATCATGTATAATTACATCAGGTTGGTCCAGAAGAAGACCTTGGAGAACCTTAAGGGTTAGCTGGCACCCCTTCTATCTGATGTTACCCTGAGGTGGATAGAGTCAAGTACACCGATAGAGAAAAAGGACCTGAATGTTATTGCCAGATACTGGTTCGGGTTCATCAGCAACACCATTATGCCGTCCCAGAATGAGTCCATTCTCAGACACCCGAAGGCAGCCTGTCTAGGTCCATTATTGATCTCCAGAAGCTAAATTTAGGGTTGCTGATCAAGTAGGAGATGGTTATGAGGGTCGAGCATAGACATACCTCACTCTCATTTCTGGTGTTGATCACTGAGTTGTGTAGATGGGCCCATGTTCTAAGATATGAGCAGAAGGATGTCGAGGTGACACCCACCTAGCCTTAATGATGTTGTGCTTGATGACACCTAGAATTTACCCCGTTGACCCGATTGATTGATTGTAGCAAGCAATTGAAATGATCTTAGGTAAAAGTTTTAAAGAGTGAACCAATTTGACAATATACCTCTTTATGGCCAACCTTGTGATAAGTGTGAACCTTCCTTGCCATCTTTTGAGCCTATCCTTTTCTTTGGAATAAACTTGAACGACTTTGACCTCTTTATCTCATCACCCATAACCTTCATAAAGTATTGGTTTGCTTGAATAGCCAACTTAGGCCAAAAGCCTAAGTTGGGGGTGTGGTGAAAAAGAAGGAAAGTCAAGAATTGTGAAAAATTCCCACTTTGATGGATTGTTTTGAAAAAAAAATGGAACCCCTCCATGTAAAAAAAAAAAGAAAAAGGTTGAAAATGAAGAATTAAAAAAAAGTGTTATGAAATAAAGTGTGTGAAAGGAGTAAAAGAAATGGGATATTCGGTGATTCATGTTTAGTTGAATAATGGAGTGGTTTATGATCATGTTTGAATGTGAATAAGAAGGATAAAAAGTGATTTTCAGGCCATACTTCATGAAGGTAGAAGCCACTAAGCCTAAATGACCATACCTTTACACTCAGCCCCATTACAAGCCTTAAAAAGACCTTTGTGATCTTGAGTGAGTTGAAATGAATGTTGATTGGAAAAAATAAGGGCAAGCCTATGGGTGGAGCCATGCATGTGTTAATCTTTGTGAGTGTGAGAGTTGTATGTGATTCCGGGACCTTAAATTGTTGAGAAATTTTGTGTGAATATGGAATCAGCTTCGTTGTGAGGGGATTTGAATACTTTTCTTGAGCTTGAACTTGCATTTGAAGAAAGCATTGTGAGCTTGAGTAGACTTGATAATGGCGAGTCACAATATGAAACTTTGAGTGCACAATCGATCATTGGATGTGTAGTTTAAACCTTTTTGTGTGCATGTATGTTGAGTCTTAAGCAGCATTGTTTGTAGACATCCTAATTGAACTGATTGATCTTGAGTTTTACTTGAGGACAAGAAAAAGTTTAAGTTGGGGTGTTGATGAGTCCTAGATTTTGACTCATTTAGGGCTTTGTTTTGATAGTTTAAGTGTCCTCAAAAGCCTAATTTATGCTCTGAACTGATGTTAAAGTGTTGATTTGTAACTATGAAGGCTAAGGAGCAAGGCAATGACACTATCAGGCAAATGGAGCAAACAAGCTGAAGAAGTGAAGAAAAGCGATCCTGGTGATCGCCAAGACCACTAGGTGAACCGCCTAGTGGTTCTTTAGCTCACCCAAATTTCCAGCGTGCCAGTCCTGGGGAAGGATCAACTTGGCGACAGAAATGGGCAGTCGGCGGATAGCCGAACAACTCGGCGACAGAAAACTTGATTGCCTAAAGTCACAGGACCTGGAGGACAAATGGCCAATGAAACCCGGTGATGGATCAGAGAGAAGGGCGGATCACCGACTGGGTTGGCGAAGCCTGACTTACTTCACCCAATGGACCTTAAGGTCATTTGTCCATAAGTTTGAAATTTAAAATGAAGAGAAGGAAGTTCTAATCCATAAGTTTGAGAGTTTGAGTTTTATCTGAGTTTTTGAGTTTCCATTGTAGACTTTGAAGCTTTTGAAGCTTAAATTAGAGGATTTGCAAGTGGGTTTTTGAACCTATTCAATTTGGAGCATTGTAAAGACTTGGAAACCTTTACCCAACACATGGCTAATATTGTTGGTAATTGTTTTTATCTTTTTATGATGTGTAACTAAAATCCCAATTCTTAGGATGTGATCATGTGATTATTGGCTTAATTAGCTTATGGATATTGTTGTTTACCGATTTAAATGCTTAATTGAAGTGGGTTTGATCAACAGCTATGTTTTAATCTATGAATAGTTGCAAATGCAATTCTTACTTAGTGTCACACCCCGAGCTACCCCCGAGACGAGGACAAGGGACCTAGGACCACAAGTGATCCCAAGCTAACCCTGCTAGCATAATCATGAGCATACTAAAGATAATAAACTGATGCGGAAGCTAATTCATAAATAAATCTGAAAAGATGGGGAATACCCATATACTATAACTGAATATATCAAATTTGAGAGTTTAATACAAAAGAAATATCAAACTCAAAATACTAAGCTGAATCTAACTATGTCTGAAATAAGCCTCTAAACTGACTAGAAATGTTGGGACATGCCCCAACTAGGTCTAGCAAAACTGAAACTAAAGACTAAAAGTGATAAAGATAAACATGTCACTAGTCCTCGAAAAATGAGGACTCACCACTGATGCTGCTGAACTAAAGATCGGTAACCGATCTAAGCGTGATCTGGATACTGAGAACCTGAACCTACATCACGAGAAGATGTAGCGCACGTATGCGTCAGTACTTGAAAGGTACTGAGCATGCAGGATAGAGTAAAGCTGAAATAACATATAACTGAACAAAGCAATGAAGCAATGAAATAATCTGAACATGATATAGATACTGAAAATACTGAATACTAAGCTAACTAATGCAATGACCAAATTTATAACATGCTGAGACTGAATACTGACTGTACTGAAATATGGTCAATGCAAAAGAGTTTGACTGAACTGTGGGAGCTACAAATAACCGACATAAAACCACATGAGCTAAGACTGAATTTTCGCATGAATGACTGAAAAACTAAAGAGGAACTATTACCTCAAGCTGGAATGGAATCAGAAGGAAAGAGGTGAGGATACTTGGACTTCATGGCTGCTTCTGCTTCCCAAGTAGCTCCTTCTACGGACTGACTCCTCCACAAAACCTTGACTGAAGCGACTTCTTTATTTCTCAACCTTCTAACCTGACGATCGAGAATCTCAAATGGTACATCCTCATATGAAAGGCTATCTTTCACGGCCACACTCTCTAATGGTACTATGGATGCTGGATCACCCACACACCTCTTCAAAAGAGAAATGTGAAAGACTAGATGCACTGCTGCTAAATCTGCTGGCAACTCTAACTCATAAGCCACTTTACCAATCCTTTTCAAGATCCGGTAAGGGCCTACATATCTGGGACTGAGCTTCCCTTTCTTGCCAAATCTTATCACTCCCTTCATGGGTGACACTTTCAGGAAAACCCAATCATCAACTTGTAACTCTAGTTCCCTTCTTCTCACATCTGCATAAGACTTCTGGCGACTCTGAGCAGTCTTAAGTCTATCTCTAATGAGTTGAACTTTCTCCATAGCATCAAGGACCAAATCTGGTCCTATCAAGGCTGTTTCACCTACTTCAAACCAACCAACTGGAGATCTACATCTACGCCCATACAATGCCTCATAAGGGGCCATGTGAATGCTGGAATGGTAACTATTGTTGTAGGTGAACTCAATCAGAGGAAGGTGATCATCCCAACTACCCTTGAAGTTAATCACACAAGCTCTCAAGATGTCCTCTAAGGTTTGAATGGTACGCTCTGCCTGACCATCCGTCTGTGGATGAAATGTTATGCTAAGGTTAACCTGAGTACCAAGACCCTTTTGAAATGACTTCCAGAAATGAGAGGTAAACTGAGGACCTCTATCTGAGATGATAGACAAAGGAACCCCATGCAACCTCACAATCTCATTAATGTAAAGCTTGGCGTAATCATCCGCCGAATCTGTAGTCCTGACCACCAAAAAGCGAGAAGACTTAGTAACCCTATCAACAATAACCCAAATGGTGTCATGTTGTCTGCGAGTACGAGGTAAACCTATGATGAAGTCCATGTTGATCACTTCCCACTTCCAAGTAGGAATGTCAATCTCTTGAGTCATACCTCCTGGTTTTTGATGTTATACCTTGACTTGCTGGCAATTGGGGCACTTAGCCACAAAATCTGTTATATCTCTTTTCATACCATTCCACCAATAGACTTCCTGCAGATCGCGGTACATCTTAGTGGCACCTGGATAAATAGAATATCTGGAGTTATGGGCCTCTGCAAGAATATGTTGTCTCAACTCACCCACATTAGGAACACATAATCAACCCTGATAGCGAAGCACACCATCTCCCCCTTGGGAGAATACCTTCACTGTCTGCTTCTGGACTGCACCCTTAAGCTCTAGCAATATTGGATCACTGTCTTGCTTTTCCTTAACTTCTACTACTAAAGAAGATTCTGCTCCATTCTGAACCGTTACACCACCATCTAATATGCTCATAAGACGAACTCCTAGGCGAGCAAGTCTGTGAACATCCTTTGCTAGCTCTTTTCTTTCTTCCTCAACATGTGCTACACTACCATGGATAATCTGCTAAGAGCATCTGCTACTACATTGGCCTTACCCGGATGGTAATGCACACTCATATCATAATCTTTGAGGAACTCAAGCCATCTTCTCTAGCGAAGATTCAACTCTTTCTGGGTGAACACATACTGAAGGCTCTTATGGTCTGTGAACACATCTACATGAACACCATACAAGTAGTGTCTCCAAATCTTGAGTGCAAATACCACTGCTGCAAGCTCGAGGTCATGAGTCGGATAATTCTTCTCATGCACCTTAAGCTGTCTAGAAGCATAAGCTATAACATTACCTCATTGCATCAACACACAACCTAGGCCGACTCTGGATGCATCACAATAGATCACATAACCATTTGAACCCTCTAGTAAAGACAAGACAGGAGTTGTAGTCAACCTAGTTTTCAGTTCTGCAAAGTTTTTCTCACAATCATCTGACCATTGGAACTTAACCTTTTTCTGAGTCAACCTAGTCAATAGTGAGGCTATGGATGAAAATCCTTCCACAAACCTTCTGTAATAACCTGCTAGACCTAAGAAACTTCTGATATCTGTAGCAGAGGTAGGTCTGGGCCATTGTTTCACTGCTTCTATCTTCTGGGAATCTACTCGAATTCCTTCACTAGACATAATATGCCCAAGGAAGGCAACTGATTGTAACCAAAACTCGCACTTGTTAAATTTTGCAAATAACTGGTGATCTTTGAGAGTTTGTAGAAAACTCTCAAATGACTTGCATGTTCTTCCTCATTCCTAGAGTAAATGAGGATATCATCAATAAAGACGATAACGAACAAGTCCAAGTACTGCTTGAACACTCTGTTCATCAAATCCATGAAATCTACAGGAGCATTGGTTAGTCCAAATGACATAACTACAAATTCATAATGACCATACCAAGTTCTGAAGGTTGTCTTCGGAATGTCACTATCTCTGACTCTAAGTTGATGATAACCTGATCTGAGGTCTATCTTTGAGAAATGACTAGCACCCTGAAGTTGGTCAAACAAGTCATCAATCCTGGGGATATGATACTTATTCTTGATTGTGACTTTGTTCAACTGCCTTTAGTCAATACACATTCTGAGAGAACCATCTTTCTTCTTCACGAACAACATTGGTGCACCCCATGGCGAAATACTGGGTAAGATGAAGCCCTTATATAGAAGGTCTTTCAACTGCTTTTTCAATTCCTTAAGCTCAGCTGGAGCCATTCTGTAAGGAGGAATAGAGATAGGCTGGGTATCTGGAAGGAGATCAATTCCAAAGTTGATTTCCCTATCGGGAGGAACTCCGGGAAGATCTTCTGAAAACACTTCTGGAAACTCATTAACCACTGGAACTGATTCAAGAGTTGGGGATTCCGAACGAGAATCCTTAACCCAAACTAGATGATAGAGATAATCCTTAGAGATCATCTTTCTGGCCTTAAGGTAAGAAATAAATCGACCCATAGGCGCTAAGCTACTACCCTTCCATTCTAAGATTGATTCATCTGGAAACTTAAAACGAATAATCCTAGTCCTGCAATCGACTGAGGCATAACAAGAATGTAACCAATCCATGCATAGAATGATATCGAAGTCTACCATTTCTAACTCTACAAGATCTGCTGAGGTGACTTTCTGAGAGACTGTGACAGGGCAATATCTGTATACCCGTCTAGCTATAACTGGGTCACCGACTAGAGTAGAGACTGAGAAGGGTTCTGAAAGAGTTTCTGGGCTAACACTGAATTGGACTGCAATGTAAGAACTTACAAAAGATAAAGTAACCATGTTGTCTTTCCACTGAGTGAACCATACATGAGCCACATCCTTAAGCTGGTAGGATGCCAACTCAACCTTACCATTATCAGTCACTTGCATCACTCCAAAGATTTTCCAAACCTCATCAATGAAGTTTTGTGGGTCTTCACCAACTTGTGACCCTAAAACTCAGGCGGATTCATCCTTAACAAAATCTCAAACTCTAACTGCCACTGATCCACCATTTCTATTAGTAGGAACTGGAACCTGCTGATTGTTCTTGTTAGCGACACTCTAAGCCAACATCTGAATGGCATTCCTGAATTCAGCATTTGAGACTACCTGATTTGGAACTGGAGGAGCTGCGTTTGCATTCCTAGCATAAGCTCTACGAGGAGGCATGATCACTGAAACGTAAAACGTCGAGTTAGAATGGAATTAGATCATACCTTACGCACGATAAGAGTAACAAGAAAGTGAAGTTTTCCTAAAATCACTTTGTAGCCTCCCTATGATTAGATGTGGTGCACTTCACACCCATGAAAATGACTCTACTTAGTTCGGCTTTTCAGACATCCTAGGACACTTAAACTTAATGCTCTGATACCAAGATTGTCACGCCCCGAGCTACCCCCGAGACACAGACACGGGACCTAGGACCACAAATGATCCCAAGCTAACCCTGCTGGCATGATCATGAGCATACTAAAGATAATAAACTGATGCAGAAGCTAATTCATAAATAAATCTGAAAAGATGGGGAATACCCATATACTATAACTGAATATATCAAATCTGAGAGTTTAATACAAAAGAAATATCAAACTTAAAATACTAAGCTAAATCTAACTATGTCTGAAATAGGCCTCTAAACTGACTAGAAATATTGGGACATACCCCAACTAGGTCTAGTAAAATTGAAACTAAAGACTAAAAGTGATAAAGATAAACATGTCACTAGTCCTCGAAGAATGAGGACTCACTACTGATGCTGCTAGACTGAAGACCGGGAACCGATCTAAGCGTGATCTGGATACTGAGAACTTGAACCTATATCACGAGAAGATGTAGTGCACGTATGCGTCAGTACTTGAAAGGTACTGAGCATGCAGGATAGAGTAAAGCTGAAATAACGTATAACTGAACAAAGCAATGAAGCAATGAAATAATCTGAACATGATATAGATACTGAAAATACTAAATACTGAGCTAACTGATGCAATGACCAAATTTATAACATGCTGAGACTGAATACTGACTGTACTGAAATATGGTCAATGCAAAAGAGTCTGACTGAACTGTGGGAGCTACAAATAACCGACATAAAACCACATGAGCTAAATATGAAGTCTGATGTATACGCCCCATCAAGAGGACCCAATATACCCTGCCAGAGGTATAAAGGCATGCTGGCGTGATCACTAAACTGATGTTGCCCACAGAGGGGACTTACACCTACGTGGCTAGTAGTTCTGGGACTATATGGGTACGCTGAACCCTAGTCCAACTCGGTATTATGCTACTCCCAATGAATTAAGTGGTTAACTGGTTATGACTGAATTTCTGTAAATACTGGATAGCTCAAAACTTAACATGCAAACTGAGAAAGCAACAATTAATCTGATAATGATGCATTCATAAACTGAGGCATGTAAAATTGAATACTGAAATATCTGACCTAGCATGTGTAATTCAAGAACTAAAGAAATACATAGCTAGGGTTCTAAAATTTATGTGATAAACTGAGCAATAACATGATAATCTGATTTGGAATATTTAAATAACTAATCCATGATGATCTATTGAAATTCTAGAAACCCTAGGTCTGTTCATAATCATGGAATCAAGAATCTGACTGAATTCTAGGAATGTAATGGGCGAAAGGAACCCACTAGTGAAATCCCACATACCTGGTGACGAATTCCACGGAAAAATCTTTCGATTTCGGGGCTGGACCTGATGGAACCTTGCTGCGTTCTTGAACTAGGGTTCTTGACGTTTTTCTCCTCTCTTGATTCTAATTTTCTAAGATTTTGATTAATGAATTGACTTGGATAAGTTCTAGTTATGTTTGTAGGCTTAAACTGATTAAAACCTCATGATATAGGGTTTAAACGACGTATATTAGGGGTTAAATGAAATAGGAAAAGACCAAAAGACCCCTGAATTAACTGTTGTCGGAGTGACTGACGGAATGGACCTACGGTCCGTCAATCAATCGACGTTCCGTCGATTGGGTCCGTAGGTCGAGTCTGCCCGACAGGGCTTCACTAAAACGAGCATAACATTTTACTCGGAGGTCAGAATTTAGCAAACTCGGTGGTGTTGGAAAGATAATTAAATTATCTATCTAACCATATGTCATGGGACACATAATTCATTTTGGGATAAGAGTTATGACCATCTGAAGTTGACCCATCAATATTTTTCAGCTAACTGGCTGCTGACCCTCATCTACGGTCAGACCTACGGACCATGGATCGAATGACGGTCCGTACTGGTCGACCGTAGTTTGTGTAAGAGGCTGGGTAAGGGAAGTCTCGATCCACGAACGCAGACCACAGACCGTGGTCTGATCTATGGACCGTGGGTCTGTCCGTGAGTCGGGACTTAGCCAAATTTTCTGACTGAGTTCTGGGGAAGTTTTCTGTCACGAACCATGGACCTGCAGGACGGACCGTGAGTCCATCTACGGTCCGTGGATGGTGTCCGTGAGTGCCACCTATAACACCAGAAATCTGAAATCTCTATTTTTTTATACGGGGTGTTACACTTAGAGTTTTGGGCTTGCTTCAGAAAGAGGTCTTGGAACCAATGTTTTCGATTAATAATTGTAGTTATTGGGTTGATATGGGCTCAACTCGGAGAGTGAATCCTAAACTCTATTCTACCTATCTAGCTCGAGAGAAAACTATTACACCTATATTCTAACCTACCCACTGAGATGTAGCAATCGTTAGTAAATTTGCATTACCCATATAGCGAAATTAACCTATAATCGATTGCATCCCGAGAATTCCTCTCTATATTGTTGTTTCCCCTGTTTTCATTTTTGCTTTAGTTGTTGATTAACAAACCAAAACCCCCATTTGACATTCGTTGTTAACCCCTTAGATTTGTCTATATGTTTTCGATAATTTCTATTCCTATAACCAATTAGACCACATTTGTAACTTCGTACCTGAATTTGAACTTGTACCGTTCCCTATGTATTCGACCTCAACTCTTTGTTGGGTTTTATACTAGGTAACGATCGTCTACACGTAGAATTAGAAGAGGTGTAATCTAAGCGTTAATCACTCCACCAATTTAATCCTACAAATAAAATATACTATTACACACAATCCATAAAATTCATGCTCAAAAAGGACAAATATAAATACTAAATATGAGATAAATAATGACTAAAGATATATATTATTGGCCTCAGATCATTGAACAAAGTATATAAGTTGAACAATGCATATCTGAGCAATAATAATCTGAACAAGGATATAGATATGTATTAAAGTATAAATAGAAGATGATTGGATTCAATGACCAAGTACTAATCATGAAGATAACATGCTGACTGAATGTTGAAGTAAATGTTGAAAACCTAATCAATGCACTAAGAGTCTGACTGTGGGAGCTACTATTAACCGACATAAGCCACGTGAGATAAACGTGGATTCCGATGTATAGGCCCCTTCCAGAGGACCCAATATACCTTGCTAGTGGTGTAGATGCATGACTATGGCGTGATCACTAAAATTGATGCCCAACTGAGGGTACTTATAAACCTATACGGGCACGTAGTTCTGGGACTTTGAGGCTACGCTGAACCCTAGTTCTACTCAGTGCTAAGTATACTCCCAACTGAATATATATGAAGTTAAAATGCACTAAGATATTGAATAGCTCAAAATATTGGCATGCTAACTGAGAATGCAACATTTATATACTGAGAAAATGGCATTCAAAAGCTTAAGCATGATATTTTGTCTGATTGGCCTAGCAAGTATAATTCATAAATTAGGATAACTTTACACAAGCTAGGGTTCTAAGTTCTATGCATGGAATTATACTAATTTATCAAGAAACGTGGTATTTTGACCAAGGGAACCATAACAATCGAATTTACAATAAATCTTAAAATCTAGAAACCCTAGGTCTAAACAGTTCATGAGAATTGAAGATACTAACTGAATTCTAGGGACCTAATGGGTGAAAGGAACCACTAGTGAAATCCCACATACTTGTTGACAAAATCTATGGAGAAATCCTTTGGATTTCAGGGCTGAACTTCGAAGAACAACTCTGCTTGATATTGGAAGAAACTAGCGACTTTTACTCTTCTTTTTGCCCTAAGTTGGGTGATTTTTGGAGAATGAGGGTTTTGGGTATTGTCTGACTAGATTATTAGGCATAGACTAAGTAAAACGACATAGTTTAGGCATCAAACAACATAGTTTAAGTGTCCAATGCATATGGGAAAATACCAAAATGACCTTGACTTAAAATCTGATGAAGGCCTTGACGATGGGACTGACGGGCCGTCATTTGGACCACTACCCGTCAACTGGGTCATTGTTATGGCCCTGCCCAACAGGTTTCTACTTAAATGAACAGAACTTTTTACTCCACTCTTGGATTTTAGAAAACTCTGTGGCGTTGGAAAGAGGACTCAATTATCTTTAATTTGATAGGTCATGGGCCACATAATTCATTTTGTGCTAAAAGATATGACCGTTTGAAGTTGACCCAAAAGCCTTTTTTTTAAATAACTCTTGACCCTCACCAATGGCCAGACCTACGGTTTGTAGGTCCAACCAAGGACCATACTGGTCGGCCTTGGGTTGAAGTAGATACCACTAAATCTTGGATCCCAATGACGGGACCCCACCTACGGACTGTGGGACCATCGACGAATAGTGGACCACAGTCGTATGTCTCATCTTTCAATCCCAAAATTCCTCTAAATTTGTGACTCACCTACGAGACCTACCTATGGCATGAACCATCCTCGTTAACCGTATAAAAGTACTGGGACCTCACATTTTTGGAAAATATAAACTCACCAACCGCGCCACCACCTACGGACCATTGTCCCACCTACGAGTCATGGGTGGTGTCGTCTATGCTGGTACCAGGCCTGTGAACAAACTGAAAATTTTCATATCCTTGGACTTGAGGTGTTACATTATCTCCACCTTGGGAACATTTATCTCTGAATGAAGTCTAAACAAGTTGAGTATGGAGGAAAGGAGTTGCAATCCCTACCATTAAGTTCTAAAAAGTGATATCTAACTAAATTGAGTTCCATGAACATGAAAATATGCTGAAATGTATGGATAACTAAGGGAGCGGATATTGAGACTGAGTTACACAAGAGTAGACTGAGAAACTGGACAGGAACTATTACCTCAAGTTGAAACTAAATCGGAAGGGAAGAGGTGAGGATACTTGCCATCATGACTGCTTCTGCTTTCCAAGTAGCTCCCTCTATGGACTGACTCCTCCACACAATCTTTACTAAAGCGACTTCCTTATTTCTCAACCTACGAACATGACGTTCAAGAATTTCAACTGGAACCTCATCATAGGTGAGGCTATCCTTCACAGCCACACTCTCTAAAGGTACTATCGATGCCGGATCACCCACACACTTCTTTAACAAGGAAATGTGAAAGACTTGATGAACCGTTGCTAGTTCTACCGGCAACTCTTAAATCATAAGCCACATTACCAACCATTTTTAGGATTTTGTAAGGACCTACATATTTGGGACTAAGCTTTACTTTCTTGCCAAATCTCATCACCCCTTTCATGGGTGACACTTTTAGGAAAATCCAATTATCAATTTCAAGCTCTAAGTCTCTTCTCCTCATATTTGTATAGGACTTTTGATGACTCTGAGCTATCTTTAGTCTATCTCTGATGAGCTGAACTTTCTCCATAGCCTCATGAACCGAATTTGGCCCAATCGAGGTTGCTTCACCTATTTCAAACTAACCAACCATAGATCTGCATCTACGCCCATATAGTGCCTCATAATGGGTCATCTAAATATTAGAAAGGAAGCTATTATTATAGGAAAACTCTATGAGAGGTAGGTGATCAACCCAATTACCCTTGAAATTGATCATGAAAGCTCTCAACATGTCTTCTAAGGTTTGAATGGTACGCTCTGCTTGATCATCCAGATGTGGATGAAATGTTGTTCTGAGATTTACCTAAGTACCAAGACCTTTCTGAAACTATTTCTAGAAATGAGATGTAAACTAAGGACCTCTATATGGGATGATAGACAAGGAAACCCCATGCAAATCTAACTATCTCGCTAATGTAGAGTCCAACATAATCCTCCGTTGAATCAGTAGTCTTGACAGCCAGGAAGTGAGTGAACTTAGTGAATCGGTCCACTATCAATCAAATAGAGTCATTCAGTCTGCGAGTATGAGGTAAACCCGTAATGAAGTCCATATTTATCACTTCCCACTTCCATGTAGGAATGTTAATCTCTTAAGTCACACCTCCTAGTTTCTGATGTTCTACTTTAACCTATTAGCAGTTAGGACACTTAGCCATAACATCTGCGATGTCTCTCTTCATGACATTCCACCAAAAGACTTCTCATAGATCATAGTACATCTTAGTGGCACCTGGATCAATTGGATATCTGGAATTATGGGCTTGTATAAGTATCTGCTTCCTCAACTCACCCACATTAGGAACACATAAGCAATCTTGATAACGAAGTACACCATTTCCCCCTTCGGAGAAAACCTCTACTCTCTGCTGATGAACTGCACCTTTCAACTAAAGTAATATAGGATCACTATCTTGTGCTTCCTTAAACTACGCTACCAATAAAAATTCTGACCCATTCTAAACTACCACACCACCATCTGACGTGTCTGTAAGGCAAACTTTGAAGTGAGCAAGCCAGTGAACATCTTTGACTAATTCTTTCTTCTCTTTCTCAACATGTTCTACACTACCCATGGATATTCTGTTGAGGGCATCAACCGCGACATTAGCCTTACCCGGATGGTAGAGCACATTCATATCATAGTCATTGAGGAATTCAAACCATCTCCTCTGACGAAGATTCAACTCTTTCTGGGTGAACACATACTGAAGGCTCTTATGATCTGTGAACACATCAACATGAACACCAAACAAGTAGTGTCTCCAAATCTTTAGGGTAAATACTATGGCTTTAAGTTCCACGTCATGAGTCGGGTAATTCTTCTCGTGGACCTTAAGTTATTTAGAAGCATAAGTTATGACCTTACCTCGCTGCATCAACACACAACCTAGGCCGACCTTGGATGCATCACAATAAATCACATAACCATTTGAACCATCTGGTAGAGTCAAGAAAAGAGTTGTAGTCAACCTAGTCTTCAGTTCTGATAAGCTTTTCTCACACTCGTATGACCACTGAAATTTGACCTTCTTCTGAGTCAACTTAGTCAATGGGGAAGCTATGGATGAAAATCCTTCAACAAACCTCCTGTAATAACCGGTCAAACTCAAGAAACTTCTGATATCTATTGGAGAGGTGGGTTTGGGTCAGTGTTGTACGACCTCAATTTTCTGAGAATCTATTCTAATCCCTTTGATGGATACCACATAACCAAGGAAAGAGACTGACTTTAACCAGAATTCACATTTGTTGAACTTAGCAAATAGCTGGCGATCTTTGAGGGTTTGCAAGACAACTCTCTAATGAGTTGCATGCTCTTCCTTACATAGAGAATAAATGAGGATATCATCAATAAAGATGATGACGAACAGCCCAAATACTGTTTAAACACCCTGTTCATTAAATCTATGAAAGTTTCATGAGCATTTGTTAGTCCAAAATACATAACTACAAATTCATAGTGACCATACCGAGTCTTGAAGGGTGTCTTTGGGATGTTACTATCTCTGAATCTGAGCTGATGATAGTCGGATCTGAGGTCTATCTTAGAAAAACAACAACCACCCTGAAGTTGGTCGAACAAGTCATCAATTTTGGGGATTGTATATTTATTCTTGATTGTGACTTTGTTCAACTGACAATAGTCAATGCACATTCTGAGAGAACCGTATTTATTTTTCACCTGGAGCACCCAATAGAGAGATATTGGGTCTAATACAGCCCTTATCTAGAAGGTCTTTCAATTGTTCTTTCAATTCCTTAAGATCAGATGGATCCATTCTTTAAGGAGGAATCGAAAAAGGATGGGTATCTAGAAGGAGACTTATTCCGAAGTCAATTTTCCTTTCGTGAGGAACTCTGAGAAGATCTTCTCGAAACTCATTTACGACTAGTACTGACTCAAAAGTTGGGGTTTCAAATTTTGAATCCTTAACCCAAACAAGATGATAGATATACCCTTAAGAAATCATTTTCCTAGCCTTAAGGTAAGAGATAAATCGATCCATAGGCACTGAGTTACTACCCTTCCATTCTAAGACTGGCTCGTTTGAAAACTAAAACCGAACTATCCTAGTTCTACAATCGACTAATAGGGCAATTACATAATAGGAATGTAACCAGTACATGCCTAGAATGATATCAGAATCTACCATTTCTAACTCTACAAGGTCTGTTGAGGTGATTTTCTGAGAATTTGTGACAGGGCAATTTATGTATACCAATTTAGCTATAACTGGGTCACCAACTAAAGTAAATACTGAAATGGGTTCTGAGAGTTTCTTGACTGACACCAAAGTTTATTGTTGTATACGGAGTTACAAAAGACAATGTATCCCCTGGATCTAACAATGCATAAACATCTAAAAGAAAGACTCTCAATGTAACAATGACCACATCGGAAGAATCTTCCTGGTCCTACCGATCCTGAAGAGCATACAACCTGTTCTAGCATTGAACACCATTGAACACCTGTTGAGTGGGGTGACCTGCTGGCATTGCTGAAGTTGTAGACTGAGTCTTGTTACCTCCTTGTCCTTGCGTAGCAGAAGGGTAATCCTTCAACCTATGACCAAACTAGCCACACCCAAAATACCCCTCTCTGCCAGGAAGAATCTCACTCGGATGGTTCTTACCACACTTAGGGCAAGTTGGAAAAGTACGGTTACCTGAAGCACTCCATTCTGACTCGGAGCCTGATGCCTACCTTTCTAATCCTGTCGAACTTGGGGGACGGAAGGCTAGCTGAGGAAGGTGTTAGGGATATAGACATTTGCTGAAACTGTGAGCGATTTCCACCACCCGACCTTTGCTGAGAGTATTCATAGTTCCCTATTATAGCCTTCTTATTGTCCTTTGCCATTTCCCTAAGCTTATCTCCCTCAACCTGCTAAGCATGAGTCATTGTTCTGGAGATATCCATGTCTCCTAATAGCATAGCATTCCTGCACTCAGTCTTGACCAGATGGGATACTCGAAAAAAGATTTTCTCATTTGTGCCCTCGAATCAGTAACTATACATAGAGCATCCTTGCAGAGCTGTGTGAACTTCAGCCCATATTCTTGGACTGACATTGAACTCTGCTTCAAGTTCATAATTTCTTGGGCCTTAATCTCCCTTAAATATCTCGGGAAGAACTTGTCCAGAAAAGCTCCAGTAAAACAATCCCAATTTACACGAGCTGCATCGGCACCCCTGTTGTCATTCCATTGTGTGAACCAAATATGAGCCATATCCTTATGCTGATAGGATGCCAACTCGACACTATCAGTATCAGTCACTTTCAATACCTCATAAATCTTCTTAACCTAATCAATGAAGGTCTATGGGTCCTCACCAACCTTCGACCCTAGAAATTCAGAAGGATTCATACAAACAAATTCTCAAATCCTAGCTGCAGCTGATCTACCCATGGGGTTTGTAGGAACAGGGGATTGTTGATTGGCCTGGTTGGCTACTGTCTAAGCCAATAGCTGGATCACATTACGGAACTCTACATCAGTAACCTCATGATTCAGGACTAGAGGAACTACACTAGCATTGCGTGCATTAGAAATATGTGTGTTAGTTCTATGAGGAGGCATGATTTGAAATGTACAATGATGGATTAGAAAGGAGAAGTGAATCACACCTCACGCAAAATAAGAATAACAAAAGAAGTGAAATTTTCTTAACGTAGTTAGTAGCTTCTGCCTCATAGGTGTGGCGCGATTCACACTCATGAAACAGACTCTACTTAGTAAGGCTTTCAGAAAACCTAGGACTCTTGAACCTAATGCTCTAATACAAACTTTGTCACACCCTGAGGCTACCCCCTAGACGTAATACAGGACCTAGGATCACGAATGACCCCAAGCTAACCCTGAGTCTGGCATATATAGAGCATGTTGAACATATAACTGAGATAAGCGGAAGCGTAACTAATAACTGAGTCAAAATTAAAGGACTCCAAATGAAAAATATATTTGAATATCTAGGGAAACAACACCAAAACACCTAATACTGACTCCAAGTTTGAATCTACTATTATGTCTAAAGAGCCTCTAACTGAGTTGAGGTTCTGGGACATGCCCCCAGCTAACTCTAACAAAACTAAAATTTGAAAGTAAATCATGTCTATTGTCCTCAAAGTAAGAGGACTCGCCACTGAAGTTGTTGAATACATACCGGGATTCGATCTAAGCATGATCTGGATGCTGAGTGTCTGAACCTACATCATGAAATGATGTAGCACAAAGTATGCGTCAGTACTTGGAATGTACTGAGCATGCAGGATATAGATATGCTAAGCTTAACAAAGTATATAAGCTAAACAATGCATAACTGAGCAATAATATAATCTGAACTAGGATATAAGTATGTAGTAAAGTATAACTGAAAGATAACTGGACGTAATGACCAAGCACTAATCATGAAGATAACATGTTGACTAAATGCTGAAGTAAATGCTGAAAACCTGGTCAATGCACTAAGAGTCTGACTGTGGGAGCTATTTTTAACCGACCTAAACCACATGAGCCAAACTTGGAGTCCGATGTATACGCCCCATCGAGAGGACCCAATATACCTTGCCAGTGGTATAGAGGCATGACTATGGCGTGATCACTAAAATTGATGTCCAACTGAGGGGACTAAAACCTACATGGGCACGTAGTTTTGTGACATTAAGGGTACGCTGAACCCTAGTCCAACTCGATACTAAGTCTACTCCCCAATGAATATATTTGAAGTTAAAATGCACTAACATACTGAATAGCTCAAAATACTGGCATGCTAATTGAGAATGTTCACCATTTATATACTAAGAACATTGCATTTGAAATCTGAAGAATGATTTTCTGTCTTATTAGCCTAGCAAGTATAATTCATGAACTAGTATAAATTTACACAAGCTAGAGTTCTAAGTTCTATGCATGGAATTATACTAATTTATCATGAAACATGGTATTTAGATCAAGGGAACAATTTTAATTGAATTTATGATAAATCTTGAAAATCTAGAAACCCTAGGTTTGAATAGTTCATGACGATTGAAGGTACTAACTAAATTCTAGGGATCTAATGGGACAAAGGAAGCCATTAGTGAAATCCCACACAAGTTGATGAAATCTACAAAGAAATCCTTTGGATTTTGGGGCTCAACTTCGAAGAACACCTCTTCTTGTTCTTTGAAGAAACGGGTGACTTTTCCTCTTTTTTCGCCCTAAGTTGGGTGATTTTTGGAGAATGGGGGCTCTAGGAATTGTTTGACTATATTATTAGGCTTAGACTGAGTAAAACGACATAATTTAGGCATCAAACAATGTAGTTTCAGTGTCAAATGCATACATAAAAAGACCAAAATGATCCTGACTTAAAAGCTGACGAAGGCCTTCACGATGGGACTGACGGGACATCATTTTGACCACTGCCCCTCAACTGGGTCATAGGTATGGCCCTGCCCAACCGGTCTCTAATGAAACAAGCGTAAATTTTTACTCCAAGCTTGGATTTTAACAAACTTGGTTACGTTTTGAAAAGAGGACTCAATTATCTTTAATTTGATTGTTCATGGTCAATATAATTCATTTTGTGCTAAAAGATATAACCATTTGAAGTTGACCTAAAAGTTTTTCTTTTAAATAACTGTCGACCCTCACCAACCGCCTGACCTACGGTCAATATAGGTCTAACCACGAACCGTATTGGTTGGCCGTGGGTGGGATCAAGAACCACTAAATCTTGGACCCCAACAATGGAACCCCACCTACGGACCGTGGGTCCATCAGCGGACCATGGACCAGGGCCATAGGTCTCATGTTTCAATCCTAAAATTCCTCTAAGTCTGGGACTCACCTACGAGACTATAGCACCCCAGAAATTTCTAAGTTAAGACCCGAACTATTCTTCATTTACTTGTAAGGTCATATTGGGTGATTCTTAAATTTCTCATATGTGTAAAGGTAAATTCTTTAGTGTGGGAATGATTTTGGATATCAATTAAGGTCACTAGAAACTCCTAGCACAAAGTAAAGTTGAAAGTTTCCTTACCGATTAAGTTTTGATGTAAGATTCTCTTTGGGTCAACTTCAAATGATCATAGCTCTTAGAATATAAAGAGTTACGTGGCTCATAACCTATCAAATTAAAGGTATTTGAATCTTCTTTCCAACACCACAAATTTTGCAACAATTTGAGTTTTGAGTAAAAAGTTATGACCATTTTAGTAATTTGATAAAGTACATTGACGAATTAGCCGACAGGAAAACATTAAAAAGGGTCTTTTTTGTCTTTTTACCTCTAAGAAAACCCTTAAATAATTACTTTTTTAATTAAAGCCCCAAAAAAATCAGATTTTCATCTCCTAATCCATCATTCTCTTCTATATCAAACCTTAAGGCAAAACCCTAAAGAAAAATCAAAGTAGAAGATACTATTCAAGATTCTTCCTCAATGTAAGTTCTTCTCCAAGAATTTCATTCTTTCCAACTCAAATTTCTCCATACAATTATGAACCACTAATGAAAATCATAATTCTTGGCCATAAATATTTCAAGAAACTAATTCAAGAATCTCAAGAAAGGTTTTCTTGATTGTTTACCTTCAAGCTAGGGTTTCAAGGTTGTTCTTCCAGGTATGTAAGGCTATAATAGTGTTGGACTAGTTCATCCTCACGCCGTACATCTATTTTCAAATGTGTAAAAGAGTAATCTAGGATTCTATCCCTAGATTTGAGTATTCTTGAGATGAGTGGATTTTGAGTTCTTGAGTTCTGGATTCTTTTTTAAATTCAATTCCTAATTATTGAATTGTTATATGTTATGCATTAAGATTCTTGAGTTGATTCATTCATGTCCATATTTCAGCATGAACCCTATGAATTAAGTATTTTTTTTAGATGAGTAGTATCGCTGAGTTTTGAGTATCGATGTCACAACCCAAAGGTACCCCCTAATGCAACACAGCGTACTTGACCCCAAAGGGTTCTCCTAAAATCCCTTAGCATACATAAACATAAGAAGGTAGAAATGATGCAGAATTTAAAATTTTACAATCAAAGTCATTTTCATAAAATCGAAAGAAATCTAGACACTGTCTCATAATCCATCTACTACAATAGAATGCCAAAAGGGTCACAGCCCTTTACAATCAAAAGTTTCAAAAGTAGAACAATAGGAAAGCAACTAGAATAATAGACTCTTGTCCTCGAACCATGAGGACTCACCACAAGTCATGGAGAGATTTGACCCAAGCCTTAGTAAAGAAAGGAAGTACACTTCACACGCCGGAACCTACACTTTGTAAAAATGTTGAAGAAATAGGAGTTAGCACAAAGATGTACTATGTATGTAAGCCATGCAATAAAAATCCTTAAACATGCTAAAAAGGACAATTTAGTTGAAAAGCATGCATTTGCCAATTTTGAGAATCACCATGCACTTTCAATGTAAAAGACAAGTCATAGCATATTCATCATATAAATCCTCATAACATAGTAGAACCATCACCTTAGTAACCCTAAGGTATACTTGTGCAATGTACGGTTGGCATCCCATAATACCAACCATACTAAGTACTCTTTAGAGGCCACCTTAGTCATACATATCATCCTTAAACCTCATCATAGTCAATAGTCATAGATAAGGAAATAGTCATGTACATTAACTTGAACACAAGGAAAGTCATTCATAGCAACAATACATTCAACTTAAATGCATACATTCATACATTATCATAGCATAAGAAACCACCCCATAACCCCTTTCAAAGCCTACTTGTACAATGTAAAAAGTGAAGTCTCATACCCCCACCCCTACTAAGTAAAGCTCATTAAGAAGTCATGAGTATAGTTCCTGTCAGATTCATAATCATGTCTTGGAGGGAAAATAGCCATAACCGACATGAAATCTGGTGTCGTGTAACCCCATACCAAAAGAAGGTGTCCTACTTGCCTAAGGTAGAACTAAATGTATAGCTTTTAGCTGGATCCACTAGCTAAAGACCTATGTGGGAACATAGTTACGGGATATGAAGATTGCTTCTAGAAACCCGACCTATTGTATTGGCAGAGGAGCTTCCATCTCATGAGATTAATTTAGATGACCCGGACTATTGTATTGACGGGAGGGCCTCCAACTCATTTTCCATATCCACTAGGTGCTAAGTATTATTTCCCAAATTATACATAATTAGTCTTTGAATTGCATTTACAAGTGTGAAAGAATATCCTACCCTTCATTCAATACAGCTCATAAAATAGATCATATATTCAATTAGGTGAGAATGGACTTTCAACCTTAGAATCATCATTAACAAGTGAGTGAACCTTTCACATTATGTTCTTAGTGATTCATGAGAATATCCTTTCAATCTACACAACAACATTATCATCATCCTACACAATTCATACATAGTCATGTGCAAGGGTAAGCGGAGAATGATCTTTCAACAATACCACAATTTACACAACAGTCATAGGATCTTCACTTTCTAAGTGAATCATAAGTTCATACACAATTTTCACCAACATGTACAAACCCTCATAATTTACCCTTCAAGGGTCATGAATCATGTCTCACAATCACACCTATAAATACTACAATAGGCATGAATAACAATGTGATTTCATTAACTAAAATACCATAGACACAATTCATAGTATTCATTTTGCATCAATACACCCATCACAATTCATGAAATTTGGTCATGGAGAAATTCATGGGTTCATGAGGAAATTTATCATAAATCCACCATAAAACAACAATTCCATCATAATATAAGACAATTAACTTATTGAAATCAATTTTAGGAAGAACCCATGACATAGATTGAAAACCCTAGATTTTGAAGAATCTACTAATTTGAAATACAGAGTTTTAGGGCTTCATGGAAGAAAATTTCCATGAATCAAGACCCCCATACCTTGATTGGAGATTTCCATAAGTTGAGAAGATAAGTTCTTCAGACCTAATCTTCAAGTTCTTGTTCTTCTTCAATGGAGGATTTCTAGTGAGAGAAATATTGTGAGGGAGAGGATTTTGGGGAATTATTTGGGTGTTGTGAACTAATGACTTCAATTGGGTAAATTTGACTTAAAATCAACTTATCTAGTACCCCTAAAAATACCTAAAACAACCTCACTTTAATTGGACTAAAAAGGAAATGACTTACCTAACCTTCATTAATTGAACCCGTCCAGGTGTCACGACCAACCTTCACGAGCCATGGTGAGGACCACGACCCATGGTCCTACTCGTGAAGGTGAGGCAGTAGCTAGGATTTTGGTGCATCAAGTTCACACGTCCAAGGCATTTCCACGAGCCCCCTTCATGAGCCGTGATGAGGACCACGATACGTGGTCCCACTCGTGAAGGGTGAGGCAGTAGCTAGGCTACTTTTTGCCACAAGCTACATGCTTAAGTCATCTTCACGAAGGGCTCCACGAGCCGTGGTCCCTTTTGTGAAGTTGAGACAGTAGCTAGGACTTTTGGAAGCCAATTTTCCATGGCCAAGGAAGGTTCACGAGCCACCTTCATGGGCCGTGGTGTGGACCACGAACCGTGGTCCCGCTCATCAAGGTGGGGCAGTATATCCAAGCTATGGGCAGCCTTGGCCTTTGGCTTTGGCTTTGCCCCTTTGTCTTGGCACTTTCCCCCCTGGCCTTGACTCTTATAACCGTCGTACTTGATGTTCACCCTCACGTTTAGGCTCTAGTTTACCCTATCATTTTTTGGAGTGTTACAATCGAGTTTCCATATTGCTATTAAGATCCCTGATTTGAGTCGTTCATGTCCATAATTCTGCATAAACCCTATGAATTAAGTTATAAATCTTGAGAAGCTTTTTAAAGCAAACACTTAAGTTTTAAACTGAGTTTTTGAGGAAATAAAGATGAGTTTTGAGAAAGATTTTCTAAAACATGATTAGTATGACAATCGAGTATGCCATCAATGTTTAAGTAGTATGGTATCTAGTTATGCCATCAATGTTTATGCAATATGACTTCTCGAGTCATCAATGATCATATCATAATATGATTTTGATATATTTTTTAGAAAGAGTTTTCAAATATGAATTGAGTAACACTTTAAGAGAACTAAGTATTCCCAAGGTTATCAATTTACATTGATAAAAGAGAAACTTTGATTTCTAAATGAGTTATGAGTTCAAAGATATTTCAAGAGAAGTTAACTCTTTTAAGAGGATAGTTTGAGCAAGTATCTTAAACTAGAGGAAGGGTATTTTTTAAAACATTGAGCATAAGTATATATTATTGGGAGTAGTATTGAGCACTAATATGGGGATGAGTTCAGACAACTCACATTCCTCATAAACCATGTATGCCAACATGGGTACATGATCATACTTTTTAGATGAATACTAAGTGCCTTCCAGCAAAGCATAGTGGATCCACTTAGTTGAGGTGTTCTATAGCCCGGCAAGGTATAGGACAGTTATGGCAGCGCAGGCGAGATGATGTATCATCATGTAGCTCATATTGATGGTTGTCGGTTAGAGAATCTCCAAATAAAGTTAAAAGTGTATCTTTATTATATCACATAATATGTTGAGTTCAGAGATGAGTAAGTATTTTTGTAAAGTTTTAATGATTTCATTTCTTTATTTCTTTAAATTCATTTGATTATATATCTATACCTATTGCAGTCCTTTCATTCAGTTATTTGTTATTCAATTATATGGCATACTCATACATTCAATATACGGATGTCATTCGACATGCATCTTTTAATGATGCAGATACAGGTTCTTAGGATCCTCAATAAGAGTTTGTTGAGATTACTTCATCCTCTCGTCAGATTTCGAGTGATGTCTCCTTGCTTCCGAAGGACTCCAGTTTTATGGGTTGTTAGTATTAGTAGAATTTTAAGTAGTTGTGGGTCGTGTCCCAACACTCGTCTATATATAGTAGAGGCTTCATAGATAGATAGTTTTCGAGAGTCTTTTAGTTTCAGATATTTTATTTAAACTTATGTTTCATACTTAGTACATTCAGCAAAGTTTTGAGATTCAGTAAACTGTTTTCAAACGTTTCTTTCAAGTTGATGCTTATGTATGCTTGAGTTAGTCTTCCACTTGTAGTCAGCCAGGATGAGAGTTCGCGTGAGTGCCAACAATGGTTCTCGAGTGCTGGCCACGTCCAGGGTATAGGCTCGCGTCATGACAGAGACCTACCTACGGCTCGTGCATTGAATGAGGAATCGTCCTGGTGAACCATATAAAAGTACTTGGACATGACATTTTTGTAAAAATATAAACTCACCAACCATTCCACCACTTATGAATTGTTGTCCCACCTATGTGTTGTGGGTGGTGTCGTCAGTGCTGGCACCATGCCTATGAATAAACTGAAATTTTTCATATCCTTTGACCCAAGGTGTTACAAATCTTGATAGCTTTTGTTGATACCTCTTTGCTTCCAAAGGACTCCATTTTTATATTATGTTTAGTAGTATTTGAGATGTTGTGGTTCTTGTCCTAGCCCCTATCTTGAACAACAAAGGCTTCATAGAAAGGCAGAATTAGATGTTTTTCCATGTTTTTCTCTAGATGATTTTATTGGAACTTACTCATGTTAAGTATTTCAAGATAGTGTTTCGAAGCTTTTACTTAGATGATTTAAATGCTCACCTATTTAAGGCTTCCACGTATCATATTAAGTCTCATGTCTATAGTTAGCCAGGCCAAGGGTTCGCTTGGGAAACAATAATGGTTCTCGAGTTTAGTCTACATTCATGGTGTAGGCTTGGGGTGTAAGGAACTTGGTATTAGAGCACGTAGTATAAGTGTCCAAAGGTGTCTATGAAACTTTATCAGTAGGATATTATTTATGATTGTGAGGGCCCTGCTTCTATAAATAAGGGACTCAGACATTTAAGAAATGTTTTCTTTCTTTCATACTCTAGATCGTGCAATAAAGTTGTCTCCTAAGAAACTTATGCGGATTCGTGTTTTGCTCTAGTTCTTCCGACTATGCCTCATCTTCAAGGTACTGGAAATAGTAAATTTCTTAGTCCTATAAATATGACATTTCATATAAAGTCTTCAGAAAGTCAAGAGACTACAAAAGGGCTTGAGAGAAGCTCATTAGTGTGCTTAATTGTATTGATTCGCAAGAATGCATCCTTATCCATATGAATTGTGCATTCAAGCTAAAATCAAGATGAGCTTTGAGATTTTCTTCTTTAAACCCTGTTTCAAGTCATTACCTTTAAGAGGGAAGTATGTTTTAGAATGCTTGGGTAGTATTGTGTAAAGAAAGATAGGGTGATTTATGATATTATGACCCAGTAGTAGTAGAAGTGCCCAGAGTTAGTAGTATACATTTGGAAATGTAATACCTTAAGAGGTTGGGATACTTATTGAGTAAAGTGTGTAGTTGCAGTCATATACCCAGTAAGTTATTAGTGAAGAGTTTTCACTTATGTGTTGAATAAGGAATAAAAATTTGGTGTGGCTTTCATGATATAAGGTAAAGGAATAATTATTGGTTAGGATGAGTTAGAGTTTACTCTAAACAAAAAGGATTTTATTTCGATGTGCGATTGGTTAGTGGAGACCAAGTATAGGTCTTGAGTAGAAGACCAGAGTATTCATGATGTGAAAGATCTAAGCTAGACTTATGAATTTTGAAGGTAGAGCCCCATGGTATTCAGAGGGTGATAGAACTAATAAGGCATATGTATAGTGAGTAGGTAAATAGTACTCAGGTTGTGAAAAGGAATGTGACGGTAACTTGTAAATAGGTAGAATGCAAGATAAATATTAACTATTTGTCATGAGGTCTTAATGCATGAGTGTTTCTTAATTATACCTTGTAGTCATAAGTTACTTTAGTAGTGAGGAATTATATTGATATCCGTTTTTACAACTAGAAACTAAGCTTGAATTTGAGATGAGAGTCATGATAAAAAGGATGGCAAAGTGAGGATGATGATGTTAGTTTTGAGGTCTTATCTAGTAGGTTTGACATAAAGTAGGTGAGGAATTAAGGTGTTACTTTGAAATAAATGTGAGTGGTACAAGTGTCGTGGATAAAGGCAATGAAGTGTGGATTTGTCACAACCCAAAGTACACCCTAGACATGACATGGTGTATAATACCCTGTGAGGCCCTACACAAGCCACTTGACATACATAAAACATAATGTAACAGACAAAAAGTAGAATTTACATACAAAGTTTCATATCATAGAAGAGTTTGACATAAAATCATAAGTCTAATCATAGTATAGAAAGTCTAATCTAGTACATCAAAATAGTGGTTGGGGTGTGTCTCACATACCATGTACAAAGTCTGAAAACTAAAAACATAAGGAATGCACAGTAAAGGTGACACGGTCCTTGGAACATGAGGATTCACCAAGTTTTCACAACCGATCAATCAACTAATCTTGAACGGAAGGAGGAGAAGTGTTGGACCCTACATTATCAAACAATGTAAGGACAAGTATGCATTAGTACATTAAATGTACTAAGTATGGAGAAATGCATAAAACATGAAACATGAAACATGAAACATGAAACATAAACATATGAGAATGTTAGAACACAATATGCATGACCAAGCTAAATCACTGTAAAATCCTTTACAAGAATCATAAGTCATAAACATGGTCAATGTGTCTTAAAACATAATGCAAGCTTCATCAAACCTTTGAAGTAAATTGGTTGTGGGATGTATACAATTAACCAACATAAACCACCAGACCTATAATGTGGAATCGGGTTTCTTGATCCTACAACCAAAAAGAAATATACTACTTGTCAAGGTAAGGACCATAAACTTATAACTTAGGTGGATCCATTAGCTTTGTGTTTCTAAAACAAATCCTATGGGGGCACGTATTTAAGGGCAAAGACAATTCTACTAGACACCCGACCTCTACTAACAGCAGAGTCTCCATCTCAACGTCTTCTTGGTGCTAAGTAAAATCTTAATTGAATTAGTCATAAATATATTCAAATCTTCATACTTGGAAAAACTCAATTAAGTTACTAATACAATCTTAAATCATCATTGATCATCTCCTTGAATAATAAATCATGCATGTGTGAGAAAGTATTTCACCAAATAATGATTTATTAATATGTGAGAAAATCTTTCACAATTTTATTGATGCTTATCTTAAAAGAAACCTTTAGATCATAAACATCTTTGTGTTTATAAAACATGCATAACTTCCATAAATCATATTCATAGCTTCTTAACTTCATATTTTCAAAATTCATAGTTCAAATCATGAATAACGCGTGGGCCATATGAAATCAATTGAAAAGTAAGTAACTGAATCAAAACATGCATAGGAAGATTGAGATTTAAAAATTAAGTCAAAATCAAATAAGACCCAAATTAAATTGGAAACTTGGGAATCCGTGGAGACCCAATACATGAATCAAATCTATTGGTGAATCCCCACATACTTTGATAAAAAAAAAAAAAGCCCAAAATCAATGGAGGTAAAGGACACTTCAAATTTGAAACTGTAGCTTTATTCCTTGAGCTTGAGAGAAAATTGGGGAGGATGAATGTGGATGGGATTTGGGGATTTGAGATAATGAGAGAGTTTTGGTAGATTTAGGAGTTGAAAGGTAGTTTTGGGTCTTAAAATTAGGTCCAAAACGACATTATATAGGTATTAAATGTGTAGTAAAAGACCCAAATACCCTTAAGAAAAACTATTGGACCACGTCTACAGTTTGGACCTATGGTCCGTAGAACTTACTATGGCCCGAACTAGTTAACGTAGAACCAAATTCAGAAACCCAAAATTCATCATCTTCCCACGAAACATTTCTACAGTCCATCGTTTCTTGTACGGTTCGTAGACCCCATCCAAAGAACCCAAGTTAAAGTCCAAAATTTCCCTAAGTCTAGATCCCTTCAACGAGACCTTTTCTACGACCCGTAGAACAACCCATGACCCATCAAATCCTTCCATAGGTTTAAGGTCTTAAATCAATTCTTTGATTACTTTCTTCAAAAGCCATCTATGGCTCATTCAAATTCCTACAGTTAGTCTTGTTCACTCGTAGGTCAAACTTCAGAAACTTGAACTTCCCAAAAATCTTTCCTAGTGTCTATAGGACCTTTCCTATGACACATAGGAAGAAATACAACTATAGGTCGATATGTAGCACCATATCCCTACAACTTTTTTCTGAACTTTTCCAACACAACTCAACTTCTGATTTTTTATTACAAAATGAATGCAAATCTCATCAAAATGCACATAAAGAAGGAGAAATCACTCCAAGCTAAATCATAACAGAAAAATCAAGGCATTTTTTTTCATGCATTCACATGGAAACAGGAGAATTACTAAGACGCGTGAAGAAACTTCTTTATTTCTCAACTTCTGAACTTGTCGGTCTTAAACATCAATCGAAACCTCTTCATAAGAAAGATTTTCTTTAACTCCCTAACCTTCTAAAGGCATAATGGACGTTGGAACTTTGACACACTTTTTCAAAAAAGAGACATGGAATACCGAATGTATCGATGCTAAATCATTAGGCAATTCTAAATCGTAAGCAACTTTACCAATACGTCTAAAAATCTGATATGGGACCATATATCAAGGACTAAGCTTCCTCATCACACCCTTCATAGGTACAATTTTCAAATAAACGTAATCTTCAACTTTAAATTCAAGCACCCTTTTTCTAACATAGGTATAAGACCTTTGTCCACATTGAGTTGTTGTCAACCTTTCACGATAAGTCAAACCTTTTTCATAGCCTCACACACCAAATTTGGCCCTGTAAAAGAAACCTCACCAACTTCAAACCAACCAGTAGGATCCCTACACCTCCGACCGTAAACAGACTTAAATGGAACCATCCCAATACTAAAATGATATATATTATTATAGGCAAACTCGATTAAGGGAAAATGGTCATCTCAATTAACCTCTAAATTGATCACGCAATCCCTTAACATATCTTCTAAGGTACGGATAGTACACTAGGCTTTCCATCCATTTGAGGGTGGAAAGTCATGCTAAGTTTCACTCGATTACCAAGACCCTTCAAAAATGACTTCCAAAATTGATATATAAATTGAGTACCACAATCGGAGATAATGGATAATGTCACTCCATGGAACCTTACCATTTCACAAATATAAATCTTCACATACTTCTCTCGGCTGAAAATAAAGTCTTTATGGGAATAAAGTAAGTTGATTCTGTCATTCAGTCCACCATAACCCAAATCGAGTTGAACTAATGATTAGTACGAGGTAAACCTGTAATGAAGTTGATAGTCAAATCTTCCCACTTCAATGTAGGAATACTAATATCTTGAGCCAAGCCACCAGGTTTCTGATGCTCAACTTTCACTTGTTGACAATTTAGACATTTAGCCAAAATTTGACAATATCCTTCTTCACTCATTTCACAAATAAACATCTCCCAAGTCGTGGTACATCTTGGTGGCTCCCGAGGGAATAGGATATCGAGAACTGTGAGCTTTTGTCAAAATCAAATTTCTCAACTCATCAACATTTGAGAGACATAACCGACCTAGATAACAAAGGACTTCATGCCCCCCTTAAGAGAAGGCCTTCGTAGATTTTTATGAAACTACTTTCTTCAAATCAACTAATACTGGATCAAGATCTTGCTAACCCTAAGCCTCAAGAAGGAAATGGTGGTGGAAATGGATCTTCTGTTCTTGCATGCCAAAACTGTTGCAAGAGTCATTTGGGAAAATCTTTGATGGGTACGGGTCATTTTTTTGGTCTTGGTAAGAGTGGTCACTGCTTGAGAGATTATCCATCTAGAATTAAAAAAAAAAGAGGTAAAATGTAGTAGGCAAGACCTGCCTAGTGGTTCGAGTTTGAGTGCTCCAAAGTAAAACCGATTATATGCACTCCAAACTCAACACGAGCAAGAGGGTTCTTCCGATGTGGTTATCGGTATGTTGAAAGTCATCCATCTTTATGTTTAAGCTTTGCTTGATCCCGGTGCTACTTTGTCTTTTGTGACGTCATATGTGGCTATAAGGTTTCATGTTTCTCCGGATAAAACCCTTCAACAAACCTCCTATAATAACCACTCAAACCCAAGAAACTTTGAATATCCGAAAGGGATAGAGGTCTAGGCCAACCTTTAACCATATCTGTCTTCTTAGCATCTACCTCAATACCCTTACTGGAAAAAATATAACCAAGAAAAGCTATAGATATCAACCAAAACTTGGATTTACTAAACATTGCAAAGAGTTATTGGTCCTTGAGGACTTGCAACACAATCCTCAAATGATCAGTGAGCTTATCTTCACTCCTTGAGTAAATCAAGATGTCATCGATAGACACAATCACAAACATGCCTAGATATTGTTGAAACCCTATATTCATCAAATTTGTAAATCCAGTCGGAGTATTAGTTAAACCAAACGACATTACAAAAAACTCATAATGACCATACCGAGTTTGAAAAGATGTCTTCGAAACAACACCTTTCTTTATCCTCAATTGGTGATAGCCCGACCGGAGATCGATCTTAGAGAAGTAACTTGCTCCTTATAGTTAATCAAACAAATCATCTATCCTTGGAAGGGGATATTTATTCTTAATGGTAACCATGTTCAATTGCCATTAGTCAATACACATATGAAGTGAACCATTTTTCTTACAAACAAACAAAACGAGGGCACCCCATGAAGAGATATTTGGTCGGATGAAACCCTTATACAACAAATCCTTCAATTGCTCCTTAAGTTCTGCCAGGGCCATACGGTAAGGAAGAATAAAGTCAGGTTACGTATCAGGGAGAAGGTTAATACCGAAGTCTATTTCCCTTTTGGGAGGAACACCAAGTAGACCATTGGGAAACACTTCTGAAAACTCATTTACAATGGGGACCGACTCAAGAGTTGAGGTTTCAAAATTCTTATCCCTAACTCAAACAAGATGATATATGCAACCCTTAGAAATCATTTTTCTAGCTTTAAGATAAGAAACAAATTGACCATTAGGCATAGAATTTCCCCCTTTCCACTCTAGGACGGGCTCATCAGGAAATAGAAATTCAATCACTCGAAAATTACAATCAACAGAAGCATAACAAAAGTGGAGCTAATCCGTACCAACAATAACATCGAAACATATCATATCAAGTTCTACAAGATCAACATGAGTGACTCTATGGGATATGCAGATGGGAAAATTTATGTAGTCTCTCTTAATGATAGTAGATTCACCAATAGGTGTAGAGATAGAAAAAAAGATCTAACAACACATCTGAAAGAACATCAAACTTCATAGACACATAGGGCGTTACAAAAGACAAAGTAGCACCAGGAGCAAGTAAAGCATAAACATCAAGATGAAATACTTTCAATATACCAATAACCACATCGGGAAAACCCTCTTGCTCATGACGAGTTTGAAGTGCATAGAATTGGTTTTGCTTTGGAGCACTTAAACCCGAACCACTAGGCGGAACTTTCCTACCATATTTTACCTTGCCAAGTCTAGTTGGACTTTCCTCCTAACATATTCTCTTCGAGCGTCCATATCCTGAAAAGCATCTAATAAGGATTAGAAGAGAGACATATAGAATATCGCACAAATTTGGAATGATGAAAGAAGTGCAATTTTCTAAACGTCTTATAGCTTCCTATTAATAAATGTGGCATGCTTCACACTCATGAACAAGACTCTACTTGACGTGGCTTATGAGACATCCTAGAACCTTTCAGTGCTCTGAATACCAAGTTTCTCACGACCCAAAGTACACCCTTGGCGAAACATGGCGTATAAGACCCCGAGAGGCCCTACACAAGACACTTAGTATAAATCATATAATATAATAGAAGTAAAGACTTTAAAAGATAGCATTTCATATATCAAAGATTTTGACAAAAGAAAAAGTCTAACATAAGTCTCAAAGCACTATAATACATTGTAAGGAAAATGATTGGGACATAACCCATACATCACATACAAAGTTTGAAACTGAAATGAAATGAATCTATAAAGTGTCTCGTTCCTCAGAACATGAGGACTCACCAATCACTTGAAGAACCCACTAGATGTCTAGCCACGAGTGTTCGAGGAAAAAATGTTGGACCCTACATTTATGAGATAATGTAGGCATAAGTATGCATTAGAACATGGAATGTACTAAGTATGGGGTAATATACATAAAAATGAAGATGATAGTATAAATGGTTTAAAGCATCTTGACATGATCAATATGTGGACATTTTAAACATATGGAAGTAAAACATGAAAATCATAGGACGTAGTCAATTCATTTGAAATAAAGGACATAAGGAAAGCTTTGAAGAAAACATAGTCATTTTGTGGAATCTTGGCTTTGACCGATAATAAGACCATGAGAGCTATATCATGGAATCTGGTATATACCTCATACCGAAAGAAGGGGAATTTACTTGCCAAGGTAGAATCTGTACATATCCTCATTTCCTAATGTGGATCCACTAGATATGTCATTTAAGACAATCCTACGGGGGCACGTAGTTTGGGACTAGAGGTTGCTACTAGAGACTATTCTATTTGAGCCTCCACCTCAAAGCCCTCTTTGAGCTAAGTCTATATCCCAATGGAATAGATAAAAGTAAAATATTAATAGGACAAAGGAAAGTCAATGAGCAATACTAATCCACATAATTCAACATGGATGAGAAAACCCTTCACCAATGTGACTTTATTTGTGAGAAATACCTTTCACAATCATGATCATCATAATAAGTTATAAATACTTTCACAATAACATTGATACTTTCCTTTCAAAGGATCCCCAAATAATTTATAATTGTTTCATAAAAATATGCATATCTTCATAATTCAAAATTGATAGTTCATAGATTTATGGGTTCATCATACATTCAAAGTTGAAAAACATGATTTAAGCATTGTTCAATGTAAGTTCAACTAAATATCATGTATTAACATTAAATCATGCATTAGAAGACTTAATCAACAATAATCAATCATATTTGGATGACAAAGATTGAATTGAAACCCTAACTTAGTCAATTAAAAATTGAATTTATAAATTGAAAGCTTTGGGTACCCCATGGAAGAAAGGATTTCATGGGTGAATACCCACATACCTTGTTATTCAAATTCCAAGAAAGATAGTGAATTGGGGACTTGAATGAAACCTTAGCTCTTCTTCTTCTTCCTTAGGTTGAGAGAATTTGGGAGGATGAATTTGGTCATGTTTTTAGGGAATTTAGGAGAATGAATTTAAAGTGGGTAATTTGGGGCTTAAAAGCTTTATATAGGGCTTAGAATATAAGGCAAAAAAGACGTAGTATAGGATTAAAAAAATTAGGAAAAGACCCAAAAACCCCTTTCAAACAACTTTAGGACTCGACATACGGTTTGGACCTACAGAGCGCATGACTTTCTATGGTCCATATTGATCAACTTTAGACAAAGTACTGGGACCATGAAATCACCTATTTTTTGACGGAACACTTCTACGGTTCATAGGTCTTTCTACTGTCTGTAGTAACCAGCTGTAGAAACCAACTTTGACCCTCAAAATTCACCATGTCGGGGACTCACCTACGAGTCCTATCTACGACTCATACAAATGATGGTGTACCATCTTGATTAATAGTACAAAGGGTACTAGGACATTTTTTGGAAAATATTATGTTTCCTTCCTACGATTTTCATCTACGGCCCGTAGAAAAGATGTGACCCCTAAAACCAAACTTTAGTCCAAAATTTTATTTTCTTCCGTTTCAAAATTCTAAGGTGTTACATCTACGTACCCATCCCCATGACTCTACTCGACACCATGTTCTTAACTTATGGAACCGGTGAATCTAGCACTCTGATACTAATTTGTCATGACTCAAAAGCCAAGGTCATGATGGCACATACCCCAAAAACCCCAAAATAGTGTGTAAGCCAAAAAAAAAATAACACATATAAAACTTCCAAAGGAAAGTCAGGCCACAATTGATAAGAAAACAACAAAGATGATCTTGAACCCTGGTAGCATAAGTATAAAGAGTATCTAATACATTTCTAGATTCTGAAATACATCTCAAGTCTTTGAAATGAAATTAAAGATTGTAAATGATATATAGAGACCAATGGCGATCCAAAAAGCAGGATCTCACCACAATTCTGAAAGAGAAGAAACATGTTATATCCATTCAACTGCTACAAAGATCACCCTGACTAGGATCTGCATCAAAAGGATAACAGAAGTAGGGGGTCAGTATAATCCACATATACTCTGTAGGTTAGACCGACTGAGCATAAGTAACTAATCAGACTTAAGAAATAAACTAGAAAACGTTTCCACCTACAAACAGAAAAGTCTTATTCTGACATCAGTCCTGTCAATTTATATAATAATGGTGCAAATAAAGTACACACAAAAGGATAGAGATAAACAAGTCACACAACACAACAAAGTTGGCCAATGTAATATAATGAATTATAAGATGATGAAATGATGTGGTGGAACCAAGGTCATTGATAACCTGTTGTATACACATTGCCGAGCTTTAGCTTCAAGAGAAGGACTCATGGGGCTCGCAGTCCATATAACAATCTCATCAACTTGCCACTTAGCTCGTGATCAAGGATATAAGTAAGATGACACATTTTCTTTCTCAAAAATAGAATTTCTCCACTCTCTCATATTCCCATGAACGATGATATGTTGAATAAGGATTACTGCATCACAACACATACAACACAAAGGCGTTGTTGATTTATTAAAAAAAAATGAATAGTATAAAGTTCTCAAACTCAACAAGTCCTGAAACATGTCTCAAATGATAGGGATAGCGGAGAAATCCATTTAAAATCAATTTTTACCACTTTGAAAAGCATTTCTTTCATTTTTAAGATGTTTCAAAATCAACTCAAGCCCCTAACTGGGGCATCTCAATGCCAAATATAAGGATAAGTCACACGTCCCTCATTCGAGCAATTACTCACATATCACAAGTTTTCAGCAACAATTTTTTGTTTTACATGAGCCTCTACACGGGCTAAATGTCACAAATAGGTATCACACAAACTAAACAAGAATGTCAACACTTAACAACCTCTAAAACACATACTACAACTCATTTCATAGTTGACTCCCTAATAAAGATCACTTACTCATCTTAGTCTAAAAGAAGGATAGTAAAACTTACCTCAAAGGCCGAAACTTCACTCGAACAACTCTATCAAAGCATTTTCTCAACCACACGATCACCAAAATGATCCCCCCAACTATAAAGAATAGAAAGAGTTCATCAAAAGGAATGCAATGATACCCATTGATAGGATTACAAATCGGGGGTAAAATAGACCAAAAATCACTTTGAAAATCAAAAGGGTAAAATTAGACTATTATTTTTAGTTGAAAAAACACATTCTACAAGACAATAGGGATTTGTGCTTAAAAAAACAATTAAAACAAGCAAGAATCGAGCTCCAAATCAAGAATTTACTAATTTTCCAACTTACCGGAGAAATCCCCAAAACCCACTTTAAAATCAAGGTTTAAAAATGTTTTTTGAAGATAAAAATTGATGAAATCAACAAAGCGTTGGTAGAGAAAGCTTACCCACACGAATTTTCACAAAAAGTAGCCAAGAAATTGCCTCCCCGAAGCTCTAAAAGATTGAACAGTGGAAATAGAAAAAAAGTGGGAAGAATTCCGAATTTTGGGTTCTGTCCAGGTGAAAAATGGTCATCGCGATCGCAAGCCACTAACTCTCGTGATCGCAAAGGGCACTGAGTTTCACATTGCAATCGCAAGGCCCTTGTCCCCGATCGTGAAGGTTAAGTAAAGGCTTCATCGCGAACACGAGGCCCCATGGTTGCGATCGCCAGCGAAGGTCAAAATGACCAACATCGGAAACTGAAATCCAGCAACTCATCATAAGGAAAAATGCCTATGAATGGACCCTCGAAAAACATTCAAGGTTCGATAAAAATAAACTGGACATGCTACCCCACTAAATTTGACATTCCAAACTCAATGGAATCATCAGATTTCCAAAAAGAGGTCAAATGATGGAATTACCCTCCTGGACCACTTGTAAGGCTTAAAACCCAACTTTTCACCCAAATGCCCAAAACTGAACCGAAGGCCTCAGAAACCTTACCAACCACCTTACTAGCTCAAACTCGATGTTTCGGACGCGATGAAACTAATGCAATTCCCATCTGATGCTTGAAGCTAAAAAATGTTGACCAAAGTCAACCACATCGAGAATTGTCAACTCAAAAGGGTCAAAATCACCAAAAACACTCGGACGCATATGGGACCACACCAACTGTTCCTGCAACACAAATAAGTATGAAAACGCTAGGGGGGGGAGCAAAATGGTCATTTCAAAATTAAAAGCAAATTCACAAGAAATGAGAAATTACAAATAACTTATTTCCAACAACTTGCATTCAAATCCATCAAGTAACTAATCTAATGTACAAGATTTATTATTCATTAAATATTATCTAAGGGTTTACAGTATTTGTGCGAAACATGAAAGGTGTTATCATTGTTTTCAATACATGTGTCTAACTTTTATATTCAGACCGCTTAAAAAAATGTTCTTTTTATAATTTAACAATATCTCACAATGCATATTTAAGATCACAAGATTGAATAATATTTTAATGCATTATTCATATTTTTAGTTGAGAACAACAAAATTTAAAAAACTTTTGTCCAACCAACTAAAACAAATAAATTAAAATGAAAGAAAATAATAAAAATATAACAATGGAACTAAACGACCCCTTAGAACACCAATTTAATTTAACACGTTTAGAAAAGAGGCGAAGACGTGAAAGAAAAGGGATGGGATTGGGATGGAACAAAAACTAAAACTAAAACAAAAATATGCAGTCTTCTCGTGTTTTTTCTTTTTACACGAATATTCCAAATCTATGAGATGATTTGGTACACACGCGTACTCCCCACGTGTTGAAATTCCTTTCCCGCGTTAACGTGTTCCTTCTTCATTGGTCCAATGACACCACACCTCTCCTTTTCTTAATTTACTACCTTTTTGTTCCATTTTATATGTCTATCGTTTGACTTGATATAATATTTAAGAAAAAAAAAAAGATTTGTGATTTAAAATAATCTTAAATTATTTTATGATTAAAAATTATTTCATTAAAGACAAAAATTGTTATTATTTTTAATTATAATAAAATGATTTTTTTAAAATAAAATTAAATAAAAAAATGTGTCACATAAAATAGAACGGAGAGAATACATTTTCTCATTTCCTTCTTTCCTCTGTTTTATTGCTTATTAAGGAAACTATATTATATATATCTTCTCTTACATACACATTTATTTCTGTGTTTTTATTTTTGAAATGGCGGTGACTAGGAAGTATAAGGTGAAAATGAGGCCATTGAAGCTAGAATTAGGAGTTGATGATTTGGATAAGGAAAATCAAGAATCAAGAAAGGTGAAGATGATGACAATAGAGATGAAATGGAAAGGAGAATCCAAGTTTGGTTTAGTCCAATTTTATAAATATAAGAAAGATTTCACAAGTCGGAGATTTATGAAAGACAATTCTGTTAAATGGGATAATGATGCAGATGAGTTTGAGAATGTTTGTTGCTTTACAGAGGTTTCTGGTTGTTATCAGAGTCTAAAATATTCGCCCTGGGATGTTTCTTTTAATGTCTTGTACGCAACTAGTTTTGAGAAAATGGTGGTGATTGGGAAAGTGGTTGTTAATGTAGCTGAATTGGCTGCTAAAAGGATGTGTCTTGTTGAAGAGAAGCTTCCAATAACTTTAAATATTGGTAAAACTTCCGTATCAGCTATCCTCCATGTAAGTTTCATCATCTTCTTCTTCATTAGCTAGATCAATTGAAAAATGTCTAGTGCGATTGATCAACCTCTTAAATTTGTTAGTGTACAATTACTTTCTCTGTCCTAATTCATGTGACACATTTCATTTTTTGAGAGTTAAAATTCAAAATTATTTATGAAGATATGTCAGAAATTTACATCAAAGATTGACTTATTTGAATCTCAAAATCTGAAATGTGTTATATAAATTGGGGCAATGGAATTATTTAGGACAAAACTTGTAATGTGTAATCAAAGTACGTGTGCTCACACCATTTCGCAATAGAATATTAATTTTATTTTAATAATAATTTTCCCTATTTCATCAAAACTTCTAAGCTATGTGTTTGGAAATTTTAAACGTTTTTTTTTTGACAAGTCAAATATTTGTCCCTATTTATGAACAAATCTTGCTGTGAATTTAGTAGTCTTATATATTAGTAATGAACTAAGCAAAAGCGAACAGCTGACTAATTCCGTCAGTTAAAAGGGACAATGACTGATAATGAAATCAATTATTTATCTTTGAATATATTTTCCAAGCATAGTTTTTCTTGAAAATAAATAAATCATGTCATCGTCTGTAAAGGAATTTTTAAATAAATACAAGGAAGCCTGGTTGTATTTTTAATTACCCCATCTGTTATGCTGATTATTATTATTCTGACTTTGTCAAATTTCAAAAAACTGCAGGTCAACATTACATTTGGTGAGATGAAAGAGTCGGTAGGCTGTGTCCGTGACTGGAACGAGTCGAGACAGCTGCAATGTTTAGCAAAGAGTAGTAGCGTATGTGACAGAAAGGGATACAAGCTGAGTCAAGAAGATGAGTCATCGACATTTGAAGCAGAGGTACCGAAGGCAATTGAGTCGAGTTCAGAAACTCAGCTTGACTTAGTCAAGAAAGTTGGGTGGTTCTCTTGGAAGAGAAGGCGATTAAGTCTGAGACCCATCAGACCGAGTAAAGAAGAAGCATTGATTAAGAGGACTTGTAGCTTTGGTGTTGACTCACGACTCAATCAACAGGTACATTTACAAAAACACCTAACACACACTAATGACTCAGTCCTATATTATGTCTCTATTTGCTTATTTGTTTAACGAAAACAATATTTAATAGCCTTGGTCAAAAAGGGATTTGGTTCAACTACACTTTATTTATTCTTAAACATCTCATTACTTACACAATAATTGAAACGATAATGATAGATTTGAATAATAATGCTTTCTTGTTAAGATTTCAATTTTGGCAACTTTCTTTTGAAACTTTTCAAGTTTGGCGAAAACAAATGTGTTGGCAACTCTGTCTTCCAAGATTAATTTTGTCCAAATATATGTGTTGTCATTATCATCCATTATATGAAATTCGGAATAAGTCAAGGTCAAATTTCACAATCAAATAGTTGTACATGTTTGGTTGTGAGCTGTATATTCATCTGAACTTGTAACTCTTTGTTGTAGGCTATGTCACATTATCGAACATTCCTATAAACTACATCTACCTTAGCTTGTTAATAAATAGTAATAAAAAAAAGTACCAATGAGTTAATTCTGTTGTGTTTAGGCTGGATAAAAGTACAAATTTTATCCTAAACTAAAAAATTTCGTATAATATGAAACATTCCTCCTCTGATACTTGTGCATTTTTCACTAACAGATTGTAGAGAAGGCTGAACCTTCTGCTGAATCAAGCCACCAAAATGAGCCTGCTTGGGAAGTAAAGGAATTACAGAGTAGGGATAGGCAAACGAAGCTCAAAACCGAGGTCTTCTTTGCATCTTTCGACCAATGCAGCGATAAGGCTGCTGGAGAGAGTGCATGCACAGCACTAGTAGCTGTTATCTCCCATTGGCTGCAATCGAATAGAGTTGCAATGCCCACGAGACCAGAATTTGATAACCTCATACTACAAGGTTCCACGGAATGGAGAAAACTATGCCAAAATGATACTTACATCAATGATTTCCCAAACAAGCACTTTGATTTAGAGACTGTCCTGCATGCTGGTATTCGACCTTTATCCATCTCGCATGATCAATCATTTGTTGGATTCTTCATCCCAGAGAAATTTGACTCATTACAAGGGGTAATGTCATTTGATCAGATATGGGACAAGATTAGTAGTGTCACAGATGGTATTGAATTTGAACCTAGAGTTTATATTATAAGTTGGAACGATCATTTCTTCGTATTGAAGGTGGAAGAAAATGCCTATTACATTATTGATACATTGGGAGAAAGGCTATATGAGGGTTGCAGCAAAGCATATATTTTAAGGTTTGACGATAACACAATGATATATGAGAATGTTGCAGAAGAGAAGTCACAGAAAAATGATACTAAGGATAAGGAAGAGATGATATGCAAGGGGAAAGAATGCTGCAGAGAATTCATCAAGAGATTCCTCGCGGCTATCCCTCTAAAGGAACTGGAGGAGCAAGAGAAAAAGGAGACAGTTTCTTATGTATCACTTCATCATCGATTGCAGATAGAGTTCAACTTGAGCTACTTGTTGTCTTCTTCGTCATCGTCTTTGACATCATCACCTTTTTCTTCTTCTTCTACTACTTCTACACTTTAGAATGTACATTTAATTTGCCTAGTAGTGTGAATCTGTATTACAGTACTGCCAATTTGCAAATATGAGCATACTGATTCGAGACGCTGTACACTCTGATGCTGTTAGAGATGCTATATCAAAGATATTAGCCTGCTTCATAAAGGTGCTTCAAGAATGTTATGTATCATTAACATGAAACCAATATGAACACTAAACACCAAAGTTGAAAACATTAATAAAAATTAGCATTTTCTCGGTAAAATGGACTTGTTAGTATTGAATTCTTTTGGGTGTTGTGATGTTCAGTGAATCTGCATTTTTGGTGTAACGTTAAGACTTGTTACATTATTTGGTTGAATGTTGTGCATCGATGATAGAAAATATGCGTTCACTATTAGTCATGGACCAGGTCTTTTGAAAGAATAATAGTGCGGAAAATAAATAACTCAAAGTAAAATAACACAAGAGTTCACGTGAAAACCCCTCTACTCAAGGACAGACAAAACTACGACCTATCTCACATGATTTCAACTCAACTCCATTATCCACAAATTTATCAAGTATGTTGGAGTTTTTAGGCTGAACTTCAACTCTATAAACATAAATAAAAGCAAGAAGAAGAAAAGAAATATCTTCTGGGGAAAGATTATTTTTCATAGAACTGAAATGTTGTTTAAATACAGAAAAATGCAATAACTAAAGCCTATATCTAGCAACTACTTTGCACATGATTCCATGATAAACAAAATCTTAAAAATAACAATTTAATTCCTAAAAAACAACAACTTAAATTGCTGCTGAAGATGGCTACAAAGATGGAGCAAATCCAGCAACTTCTATTGACTAGTTACTGCAGTAACTGAGGCAATTAATCAACAAAGTATAAGATAGTTCATTCACACTTCGTGATTACAAGTGAAATCATTTTATATGAGTCACGTATATATTCCTCTTTTAAGATTACTAGACCTTAACTAGCATGTAAAATCATAAAACACTGAACAACAATCATTAATAAATATAATTTATCAGTATAATTAAATCATCACACGCTTGTCAAAATGCTACAAGTCAATTCAACACAATTGTCAAAATGTAACAAGCCAAATGAAAATCATATCTACCTTGGCCTTGCAATTGCATAATCATTGCACATGCCAGGAATCACTAACACGCCTCTTAGAGTCATAAGTCTCACTATCATGTATATACAAATGCTAAAGGGTCTTAATCTTGTCCATCTAGTCATGACCTATAGGGGGCCCTAGGTTTACATTTATCATACCAACCTGGTATTCGAGCCTGCATAAATTACTCTTACAAAGATCACATCAAACTTGAGTCACTCATCATCAATAGAGTGGTTATATACTCACTTTATCTGCATATTTCAATATGCTAATCTCTCTAATTACCACTCAGGGCAACACATCAAGCATAGCGTAGACACAAGATCATCATTCATAACATCAACAAATAATCAATTCAACGATTTGCATGCTTAAACTTACAAGCAACACTTAATTCCATCATAAACAACAACAACTATGCCCAATACCAATCATGCAATAGAACTCACATTACATATAAGCAATTAAGCAATGTCGTCCAACTTCAAGTAAACCATATTCTGGCTCACCCGACGAATTGGAAGCGAATAAGCTAAATTATCAGTCTTCCCTTTTCTCAATGCCTTATAGAATGCTCAAAGTCTAATACAAATAAAGTATAAGGCCATTTTAACCCCCTATTTACTCAAACGAAGTTCTTGGATATTTAAACTCACCTAATTCTACTTTTTTAAAGGTCTAACGAATAATTAACGGATTAAATCGGAGGTTTTCATGATCAACTCAATCTGATTCATGAAGTTTTAATTCTATTAACCTCTCTTGACCGTTCATATATTTAAGAACCCATTTTTGTGGGGTTTCTAGGTTCCCAAATATTAAAATTAAAGTCCAAACTTACAATTTCATGCTAGAATACCAAATTCAACATAAATAATAGGATTAATCGACTTAATCGAAGTAACAAAAATCATATAGAATCGACTTGCCTTTCGATTTTGGTCTTGCGACTAGTTACAAATATATAGTTGCACAAAGAGTGGCACCCACAACTTGTGAATGTATCAATGTACCATGTCTCATGTCACCCCAAAGGGACCTATTTAATTTCTTGTGAAGTCCAGGTAAAAGATGTCAAAATTTGTGGCGGGTCAGCTTTAGAATTAAGATACTATCAGATACTAACAAAGATTGTGGTATAGTGATAAATATTTCTTCATTTTTTATCAGAGGTCTCAGACTTTACATGATTCAAAATTTAATATGATTATCGAACACCAAATAAAAAAATCAAACAAAAAAAAGAAGAAGAATAGAGTATCAGACATGCTATGTATCATGGTCTATGAAGTGTGAAAGTCACTCATCCAACAGCAAAAAAAGGCCAAATACATGTACAGCTCCTTTAACTTGTCTTTTAAGTTTCATTTTGGTAAATTCAACTCAATTTTATTTCATTCTAATTCTCCAACTTCATTTTTTCATGTATTATTTAAACACAATTTCTTTTTATCTATTATAAGTTTTCAACATATGTTAGACAAACATTAAAAGAATAAAAAGACATATAATTAAATAGCATGACGTATTTTATTTTCTCTAAGTCATCCGGATTTACTTGACATTTACATTAATTGTATTCATTTATCATCTTTAAGCAATATAAGAATATATATTAAATAACTATATTCAATTAATTACAAATCTATTGTTTAGATCGACTAGTGACACAAGTTAATATAAACATCGAGTTTATGTTACTATGAATACATCCATCTTTTTCAATTTTTGTTGCATCAATAAAATATTTTTCATCATTCCAGTAATTATAATTTTAAATATTGATATGGTAGCATTTTTCTCAATCTAGCTCTTTACGGATTATTCTAACATTTTATTTAGTCCTTTATAACATAGAATATAACTGATACTTTAAATTTTTTATAAAAAAATAAATTATGTAATTTTAAAAAATATATATTATCTTTAGCATAGACAGAGATGAATAAAAAAGGAGGTAGATGAAGAAAATAAATAAATAAGCAGTATAGATGAAGGAAAAAATGGGATTCAAGAGAAGATAAAGAAAATAAATAGGGGAGAAGGTTGTTAATAATAACAATACCGAATATCTATCTATATATAAAAGGAGAAGAAAAAATGACACATGTCAGCACCACAAATTTTCAGTATTTTAAATAATTAATAATCAATAATTAAATAAATAAATAAAGACACATGTCAATAATTAGAATTAGAATGACACATGTCAACACCACACAAATAAAATAAAAATAAATAAATAAATAAATAAATTTTAAACAAACTATTTAAAATACAAAAAAATAAAAATAAAATACCAACGGACAAAAGAGTAAAAAATGTTAAAATAGGTTATAGTAATAGAAAATGTAACAAAGAAAAAATAAAATAAAAAACGTGCATCAATCATTTTAAATAAATAAATAGCAAAACTACCCGCACAATAAAAAAATCTGTTAAATGAAGATATACTTTAGTTTTTAAAAAATAAAAAAATTAATTTTAAATGTGTGTTTTTCAAAATAAGTAACCAACTCACGTAACTATTTTTTAAACAATGGCAGAGTAGTTACTTTTTGAATTTAAATTTAAAGTGGTTAACTAAAACTACTCTACCCATTATCTCTATTCCTTATATATACATAAATAAAGTTCATTAAAAAAACTAATTGATCTTATTCTTCTTCAAATGTATAGTATTATTTGTTGAATTCTTTCCATTATTCTTGTCTTCATCTTTTTATGGAGCGAATAGGTAGATTATTTGTCGGCTAGCCGAATAAAAAAGGTTTGAATATACTTGCAAATAACGAAGTGAAAGTCCAAGAAAAAGAAGAACAATATTTATCAAAATGAAAATCTTCTGCAAATGATGATATTGTTAGATCAATAATGTCTTTTTGTGAAAAAAAAATTTTGGTTCATTTTATTCAATTTGATTTGTTTTTGTCATATTTTGTACATAAATTCTTTAAATCAGATAATTGAACCATGAATCTATTCTTCTTCAAATGCGTAATGTTATTTGTTAAATTAGTTTCATTCTTCTTATCTTCATTTTTTATGGGGTGAATAGATAGATTATTTGATGGCTAGCCGAAGAAAATTTGAATATATTTGCAAATAAAAAAGTGAAAGTCCAAGCAAAAGAAGAACAATATTTATCAAACTGAAAATCCTCTGCAAAAAATGATATTGATAAGTATAATGTCTTATTGTGACTTTTTAGTTTATTTCATTCATTTTGATTTGTTTTTTGTGATATTATGCACTTAAATTCTTTAAATCAAATGAGTTTTATATTTTTATTTATTTACATTTGTAATCTTTGATTTTTTTACGGCGATTAATACTTTTTTTTAGATTGTACGTTATTTTTTAAATTTAATTTTAGTGAAGTTATTCTAATACTTTTTTTTTTCATTTTCTGTAAATTTTTACTCAATCATTTACACTAACATGTTTTTGATTGTTGGATTATTGGTGATATATTCACATTTTTTAAATGCTAAATATGTGCAATTGAATATCTTAATTACTATGGAATTATTAATATAATGTATCGAGAAATGTAGAATATCATGATTCATGCATATTATTCCACTTTCTTATAGCTTTTTAGTAATATACTTGTGAGTGATAAAATATTAAAGTATGAACAAAAAATTGTTCATTTGTTAAGTTAAATTTTATTTAGAATATAATTTTTTTAAATTGTTACTATACTTAAAATAAATGGTTTGTCTTTCAAATTTAGAACTTTCAAACCTATAGAATATACAACTATTCTAAAAATTAAATGTATAGAATATGCACCATTATATAGGAGATCGAGACAAATAATAACGTGTTTCAAAATATTATATCAAAGCGAATTCAAAATTAAGATTTTTTTTATAACGTGAAATTCAGACATTTTTTAAAAATATAGAATTTATATAAATTTTTAAATAGTTAATTAGGGATTATAAAATTATTTTAAAAATGATAAATTAGTTATTTTAAAATTATTTTTCCGGCGAGCAGCTGAAGAAGAAGACTGATTGACGCAGCAAGAGATCGCCTCACTTTCCTTTATGAGAATGTCAATTTTTTATTCTTTCCTTTGCTCTTTTAAGTCAGGTTTCTTAATTGTTTTTTTAATTGTTTTGTTCTTTCTGTTGAATGGATGGTTGATCCAGACCATATCACGGATGGTGTATTTTTTTTTTAATAAAATGAGCCTTTTTGGCCTTCTCTTAAAAAAAAATTATAAAGAAATTTGTAATTTTTTAAATAATTGAAACTGACTAATTAAAAGTTCAAATGTTGAATTTAATATTTATAGTTTTTGAAGATAGTTACACTTTTCTGACTTTATCATAATTGTAAGATAGTTATATAACTAGAAGGTACTCTCTAATAGTGCATGTAATTATTTTGTTTGTTCAAAAATACTTATGTTTATACGTAACCTCAATTTTTATCTCAATTATGTAGAAACTTTAATAGTAATCATAAATAATGCAATCATTATTATTTAGAACATTAGAAGAATTATTACTAAAGGTATTTGTGTTAATAAAAAATTAAATTGTTGTATGTATTATTGCTATATGACTAAAGAAAATAACACGGGAAGAAAATAGTAAGTAAACGTTAAAAGTTGTATTGAAATATATTTAAGTTAATAAAAACAGAAATTGTTGTAAGTATTATTTTTTATGATTAAACAAAAATAACAATTTGAAGAAAATAATAAATAAAGATTACACGTTGTATTAAAATAATAAGTACTAAAAATTATGATAAATTTTATAATAGTCATAAAAGGAATTTACGCAATAATTACTATAATAGAATACTAGAAAAATTGATAAGTTCCTCGACATATAATCTTTGATAAAAAAATTAAATTATTATTTTCTTTTTCGAAAGTTTAAAAGTAACTTATTCAATATTTGTGATTAATTATTTTCAATGATTAATAAAAAATGTATATATCATGAACATGTTTCTATTATTATATGACATTATTTTATATTGACTCTATTTTAAATTACTTTTCTATTATCGTTTGACACAAATTTAAGAATGTAAAGAATATTTTGAATCTTTTGAATTTGAAAAAAATAATATGCAAAATATATTAACATGTCATTTAGTCTTATGATATTTTACCTTTCATGTGAAATATTTTTGACTAATAAATTGTTAATATGAAAAATATATTAATATATCAATACAACATAAAAATAATAAAGGACAAATATGTAAAAATATTTCAACTAATTGATGTTTCATGAAATTAAATTAATCATAAATTCATATATAGCCGCGCAACGCATGGGTACGTATACTAGTTAATGTTATAAAACACCCATCGTGCGCTTCAATCTCCCCAATTTGTTTAGTCAGCACTCAACATTTTGTATTTAAATGGTACATGAAAAATGAAACAAAATTTAGCTGGAGTGCTAAAATGAAATTTTGAAATAAGTTAAAAGAAATTGTATACGTGTTGGGCGGACCATAAAAGAAAGCAGGTCATGTGCAAAAGTGCAGTCTTTGGTTTGCTCAAAAGGAAATACTAGTAGAAGGGACCAACAAGGATTTTGATGGAATGGTAAGTACTTCTTCATCCTTAATCAGAGGTTTTGGGTTCGAGTCTCCATGAATACCCATAAAAGAAAGCAGGTCATGTGCAAAAGTGCAGTCTTTGGTTTGCTCAAAAGGAAATACTAGTAGAAGGGACCAACAAGGATTTTGATGGAATGGTAAGTACTTCTTCATCCTTAATCAGAAGTTTCGGGTTCGAGTCTCCATGGATACAGAGTCGTCTTTGTTAGGGAGCGTTTTACCCCAAATGTGAGACTTCTCGACACGAATTTGAATTTAGTTGAACTCTAATGTGAATACCTGACACCAAATGAAAAAACCAAAAAAAAAAGAAAAAAGAAAGAGAAATACTAGTGGAAGGGGGTCCATTTATCCCCATTTCAATGAGCAGTTCTTGTAAAATGACCTTTCAATTTAGTTGAAAAGCAACAAGGTCCCAATCCATCCATAACTTCATCTCTTATTGATCACTGCTTCAGTACATCAACAGTGTATATAGTTAAGTTTTCCTAGGAACATGGATCTTGAATATACAATCCCAGTTGGTTTTAAGCAAGAAAATGCCCCTACCTCTTATTAAAGTACATATATACTCAATGAAGAATCAAAGAAAAGTAGCACTTGATCATTCTTCATGGATTTGAATATCAACACTTGTGTGAAAAAGACACTTAATTCACTTATAAAGCACTAAGGCCTCTATCAATCACTTTATCCTGACTCTCCCAACATAATTACTGCTACTGTTTATAGTGTAGTCTGATTTTGGGACCATTTTGGCTTTGGTTCTTCAATAAGTGGAGTTTTATGCAAGAATACACATCATGATTCTTGAAACACATTGAATATTAGTGGTCATTAACACTTCAAAATTAGGGACATACAAACAAACCTCATCAAAAGGAAATGCAAAACTACTACATCCAAATTTGTCAAGAGAAATACTGAAACCTAAGTTGTTAATCTAGGACCTGAATTTGTTAAAAGGAAGCTTCACTGGCCAATATATCTGCTGATCCTCACCATGCTTTCTCTTCGCCAAAACTGACTTTACATTCAAATTTTGACTATCTGAACTCATTGAAGATGATTCAAACTGGTTTTTATCAGCATTTTCGTTCAAAAAGAATGACAACCCTCTATTGAACTGTGGAGATAGATCATTCAACTTGCATATATCACCAGCTTTTTCATCCTCACATAAAGTGTGCTCAACTCTAGTGCAGGGAACCAAAAACGAACCCAAACGCAGCGATAAATCACACCCTATTACAGTCTGATTTTCAGAAACATCTTCAAAATCTGTCCGAGAAGTTTCACTTGACGCGTTTAAGTTACATGACAGAGTATTTCTTAGAGCAATCTTCTTGTTCTCATCCATAAGCTGAGCATTTGATTTGTCATCACTTGTGGAGCCAAATTTGGGACCGGAAGGTTCAGATTGACAACCATTATACAAAGGATATATAGAACAAGAAGAAGGCGAAGTACGGGTAGTCTGCATTGGTAATTTCAGAGTTGAGAAAGGAAGCATTTTGTTAGATTGTGGGTTTGAATTTTTGAGTTTTGAGAAAAATTGAATGTTAGGAAAAGGATTTTCTCTGTTTCTGTCATGTGAATTTCCATTAGCCTGTGGAGTTGGATAATATCTTGGACAAGTGTTCCTTATTCTTTTTGGTGAGATCAAATGCAAAGCAGCTACGAAGAAAGCGAAAAAGATGATTAACTCAAATCAACATAATAAACAATTACTACTATATCAAACCAGAATTTTCAATTTAGGGTACCTTCAATACAAGGTTGTAAGAGGCCTCTAGACTTAGATTCATCTTTGTATTCTCTTCTAATGATAGTGTCAATAGCATCATTCAATCTATCCCAAAGTGTTTTAAGATCCATATACTCAGCCTAAACAAACAACATACATATAAACAACACATAATTACAAATAAATAAAGTTAATCAGAAGAAGGGGAAAAGCAAAAACCTCAGAATTGGCTTTGGAATACATAATTTCCTCAGCTCTAAAAACAACTATAGGAAGCTTCTCTTGCCATTCCATATTCTTCTTTGTTGCTGAGCCATGAACCTCATTCACAATCCTACCCACTCAAGAAAAACATAAGAAATCTTAAACAAAACTCCTCAAAATGCTGTTGAAAAGGAAGAAAAAAAACAGTACCTGAAAATTTCTTGAATAAAGGAACCTCTGATTGGTTGGTGTGTATCACTATGCCAAGCTTTTTTAACACATTCATAAGCTCTTGTAGATTTAGGCATGTTGAAACAACAAGTAGAAGGAGAAAAGTACAATAAAGTATATATATATAACTAAAAATGGCTTTAAATAATCTTTGCGATTACATCTTTCACCTATGGAGTATCTTGGGTTCTCACCACTTTAATATTTGCAGTTTTTTTTTCTGTCATTCACTCAATAATTCATCAAGTGGGGTTCTGTGGGAAGATTTTTTTAATTAAAAAAATCATTTTTTTTGTGAAGAGTCTTTGATGAGTGTCCCCCACTGAAACACATGCCTGCATCCCCAGGCCCAAAGGGTCTCTCTCACCTTTGCTCTCTTTCCTGACCATTCATGAACTTTTGTCTTTGTGGGGTTGGGGGACTCTCAAACTAAGCCCACAGACAAAGGACCCACCCAATTTATCCTATTTTTTTGTGGATTGCATTCGACATAAAATTTAAAGGCATAATACACAGTTGTCTATATTAGTAAAAATAATACATTTGTTAATTTTATGTATTAGTAGTTTCTTGTTTGATACACTTTTTCATGCTATATATAACTAATGTTTGTATTGTCTATTTGAGGAGCGTATTATTAATACCATGGATTTCTAGGTAGTAGTAATGCAAAGGAATTTAATACTACATGTGTAACACCCTAGGAAATTTTTGAACTAAGACTCGAACCGTTCTAAGTATTGAGTGAGATTTCACCAAGGAATTTAGAATTTTCCTCAGTGTTAAGGTCACTAGATATAGCACCTTGAGTTCCAAGAAGAACTAAAGAGAGTTCATTCAAGTCATTCCTAAGTTCTTCTAAGTTTTGGGTTAACTTCAAACGACACTAACATTCAGTACATGATAAGTTAGGTGGGCTATAAGATATCAAATTAAAGGTCTTTGAATTATCTTTCCAACGCCACTGTTTTGCTAAGTTTCGAGTTCGAATGAGTGAGATATTCCCTTTTTAAGTCAGGCTGTCCAATTAAGGAAAGTTACCCGAAAATAGTAAGGGGTATTTTGGTCTTTTCCTTACCCAATCAGGTTAAATTCGTTTTTAGTAAGGTTTTAGGGGTCTAATCTGATTAGGTTCATTTTTATAATCCTAATATACGCCTAGGGTTTTAGTTGAGAGTTCAAGAAGAGAAAAGAGGAGAAAAGAGGAAAGGATCAAGGCGTTCGTCGAGGTTCTTGAGTTTTGTTGCAGATTTTTGTCATGGGTTTGATCCCTAAGAGGTATGTAAGCTTCAATAGTGTTGGGTTCGTTCACCTACACACCAATCATGTTAATTTCAGCATTAAATTCGTTCTAGAAAGTTGAAGGTTTGATATTCTTAAATTGTGTTCTTGAAATTGGCTTTCGTTCTTGAGTTTAGATGAGATTGATGAGTTCTTGAGGAAATCGTGTCGATTTTAAAGCTGTGTTTGATTAGATTCTTATGTACATGTATTGGGTATTTGAATCTAAAGAGTAATTGAGAAAAAGAATCGAATTTAGGCAAATTGGGGTTAGAAAACGAAGAAGGAAAAAGTCAGGAAGAAACTGGGTACTAGGTCTGCGTCGCGGACCTGTTCCTCAGAAACAGAACTTTTCTCTCCGCGTCACGGACTCCTCTGCCTCAAAATTTATTTCGCGACAAAATATTAAAATGCATCTCCGTGTCGCGGACTTGCTTCCAGACAATGATTTCTTGATCGTTTCTCATTTTAACTATCTAAAAACACTCGTAAACATCACGATATCTTTCGTATCACAAATCATAATCTTGAACCCATAAATTAAGAGCTAAGAGTAATAATGTGTTTCAAGACTCGAGCAAGTGAGCATGAGTGTGAGAAGAATGTATTCATGAGTCTACTTGGTCATCACGAGACCCTTCATATCATGAACCATAATTCTTGAATTCATAATTCACATTCAAGGGAGAGTTAAGAGTAAAGTTCAAGAAAGCTTTGGAGTTCAATTGTGAATCCTTTGAGATCAACTATCACTTTTAGCTAAGCTTGAGGAAGTGAGTATGAGAACGAGAAGAGTCTTATACACGAGTTCCATATCGTTATGTAGACCCTTGAGTCGAGTCGTTCATGCCCATAAATTCCGCATGAACTCCATAAGTTGAGTATCTTTGAGACGAGTGGTATCTTCAAGTTCTAAGTCTTGAGTATTGAGCTCAGAACCCTTTTGAGATTATATTCCTAATCATGGGACTATTACATGTTACCCATGAAGTCCTTTAGTTGAGTAGTTCATGCCCATAACTCCGCATGAACCCTATAAGTCGAGCAGTCTTGAGATGAGAAGTATCGTTTAGTGCTTGAGTTAAGTAGTTCATGCTCACAATTCCGCATGAACCCTATGAGTTGAGCGTTTTTGAAATGAGTAGTATCATTGAAGTTCTTGAGTTCGAAGTATTGAGTTCTATCCATGGTTATTGAAAACCTTGAATTGAGTCGTTCGCGTCCATAAAACGGCATGAACTCTATTTTAAAAAGTCTTTTGCAAATGCTTTAAACTTGTTTTAAGACTTGAGTAAAGAGTAAAGAGTGAGGTTCTTTTCTTCAAAAGAGTATATAGGGACTATGTATTCTTAAAGAGTAAATGTTTTCAAATTTAAACAAGAAAGGAAACACCGATTTCCAAAAGAGCCTTTGAGCTAGGTTTTCAGTAAAGAGTAAATGTTTTCACATTTAAACAAGAAAGGAAACACCAATTTCCAATAGAGCCTTTGAGCTAGTTTTTCAGTAAAGAGTAAATGCTTTCATATTTAACCAAGAGCGGAAACATTGATTTCCTAGAGAGCCTTTAGGCTAGTTTTTGAGTAATTATCTCAAACCATGGAAATAGTTATGCTTTTAAACATATGAGCTAGTTATATTTTGGGAGTAGTATTAATCACCGATATGGGGGAGAGTTCAGACAACTCAAGCCCCCATAAACCATGTGGCCAATGTGGGTAGAAAATGGTCATACCTTTTAGATGATTCCTTAGTGCTTTTTAGCATAGACTAGTGGACCACTTAGTAGTTAGGTTCTATACCCCTGGCAAGGTATAGGACAACCATGGCAGCGTGACGCAAAACGTTGTATCATCACAAAGCTCATAAGTAATGGTTGTCGGTTAGAGAAACTCCTACAGAGATATTTTGTATTCTTATATACACAGAGTTTATTTTGTATTTTCATATACAAACAGAGTTTATATTGTATCCTTTCATACAAACTGAGTATATTGTATTCTTAAATACATTGAGTTGCTTTCTATTGTTTTAAAAGTTTTTCATATATTGCATCTCTTATTGTTGCTTTATATTGAGTTGAGTATCTAGAGTTAAGTATCTACAGTTGAGTATACAGAGTTGAGTACCCAGAGTCGAGTATATGATAATTGAGTTTGAGCCTTATTTCACTGAGTTAAATATCTTATCATTAAATTGAGCCCTATTTTCTCTGAGTTGAGTTGAACTATGTTTCTTTGAGTTGAGTTAACTGAGTCGAGAAGAGGTAAGTATGTCGCTATTCAACCAGTTCAAGCTTATGTTCATGCTTTAGAATTCCTCTTACATGCTTGTACATTCCATGTACTGATGAGCCATTTGGCCTACATCGTTTCATGATGCAGATACATGTATTCAGGATCATCAATAAGAGTGTCGTTGATACCACATGCATTTCGAGTTACCTATGGTGAGCTTCCCTACTTTCGGAGGGTTCCATTGGTACTTTCAGTTATATCAATTGTTATGATGTCGTGGGTCTTGTCCCGACTTCCATCTTTGTCAGTTAGAGGCTTCATAGATAGACAATAGAATTTTAGAAGTCTGTTCATTTATTTTGTTAAATGTTTTAAAGCCTTGGGTTGCCTATTTTTGGATAGTTGAATACTATTTATATTCAGATTAAATCATTTGAGTTAAAGCTTTATATTTGAGTTTCATGAATTTTATTCAGTTTTAAGCTTTGTATGCTTGAGTTAGTCTTCCGCTTGTAGTCAGCCAGGATGAGGGTTCACTTGGGGACCAACAATGGTTCTCAAGTGCCGGTCACGTCCAGGGTGTAGGCTCGGATCGTGATAAACTTGGTATCACAACACATAGTTCAAGTGTCCTAGGGTGTCTTGTAAGCGGTGTCAGTAGGGTCTTGTTTATGGTTGTGAGGGCCCTACTTCTATAAATGACGGACAACAGACGTTTAAGAAAAGTTCCCCTTCTTTCATACTCTTAATCGTGCAATAGAGCTATGTCATAGAGACTTATTCTAACTCGTGTGTTCTCATATCCATTCGACTACCCTTCATACTAGAGGTGGTTGAAAAGAAAAGTTAGTTCTTTATCGATGAGTTTCTCTTAGCAAAGTCTTGAGGAAGTCATGAGACTCCAGAAGGGCTTGAGAGAAGCCCATGAGTGAGCTAAGTGTTGAGTTTCAGAGTAATGCCTTCATATTCATATAAATCGTGTGTTTGAGCAAAAAAATGAGTTGTACTTTTTTTCTTAAGCCTTGTTTCTGCTGAGATCCTTATGAGGAGGTATGTTTAGAGCTTGGGTAATATATCCACCCAAAAAGGTAGCATGAGTTATGAGATCATGAGCAATAGTAGTGAAAGAGCCCATAGTTAGAGGAAAGTATGCAGAGGTTTAGTGATCTAAGGTAGGGAGATAGTGTTTTGAAGAGATGTGTTACTATAATCATGCACCAAGTAAGTTAGTATTGATGAGTTTTCCCTTATGGGTAGACTAAGAAGTGATGAGTTGTGAAATTTCCATCATAAGAGGTAGAGTGTGTTATAGCTAAAAAGGATTTTGTGATGAAGTGTCATTGTGTAGGTACTGACCAAGTGTAAGCGTTGAATAGAAGAACAAGAGTATACATGAGGCGATAGATCTAAGCTAGGCTTATGATTTTGAGGGAGAGCCCATAATTTTCAAAGTGTTATAGAACTAATTAAGCATTGTTGTATAGTGAATGGGTGAATAGTACTCAAGTTGTGAAGGGAAATGTGATATTAAATTGTGAGTATGAATACTAAGAGGTAAGGTTTGACTATTTGTCTTAAGGTCTTAGTGGATGAGTGTTTCTAAATTTGTATCTAGTAGTTGTACGTTAGTAAGCAAGCAATCATATTGATATTCAGGTTTAGTCATAAATATTAAGCTTGAATTTGAGAAAAGTGTCATGATCAAAATAAGGGCAACATGAGGGTAATGATGTTAGTCTTGAGATTCGATCTAGAAGACATAACATAGAACAGGTGAGGAGTTGAGATGTTAGATACAATAAATATGAGTGGTACAAGTGAGAGACCCTAACCTTTAGATAAGGGTGGCTATGTAACAAGAGTAACAAGAGCATTAAGAGGGGTACCGATGTGGTATATAATCAAAAGAGGTTAAGAGAAACATCTTAGAAAGAGGTCTTAGTACCTGCTTATAGAGAGTATGGTAGTCATGAGATAAACTTCTCCCAAGTGTTAGAGTAAAAGAGGATGTAGACCAGTTTAGAGATGATGGAATAGGTCCTTAGCTTTCAAGTGTCAGCTTTAGACCTAAGGGGGAGATGACAAGACAAGAAATCAAGTCAAGTGTTTGGGAATAAGATAGTATTGAGTTCCAAGAAGTATGGGAGATATCTTTTCAAAGGTTCTTTTAGTAATGGAGTAGTGTTAGAAATAAGAATGTTAATATTCCTATCGTAATAATTATGGTGTGATAATTCCATCGAAAGTTATAAATATGAAGGAAGAGGAGGATGAGGTTTTTCTATGAGAAATAGCTAAATGAAATCCCTTAGTTGATTTTGACTAGTAATGCGGACAATTCTAGTTGGTATGGCAGAGATGATAAGAGTAACCTTGTTCCATACCCAGTCCAGTTGTCATTCGAGGACTAATAATCCCAAGGGGGAGATATTGTAACACCCCAGAAATTTTTTGAGCTAACACTCGAACCGTTCTTTGTAGTGAGAGAGATTTCACCAAGGAATTTAGTATTTTCCTAAGTGTTAAGGTCACTAGATGTAACACCTTGAGTTCCAAGAAGAACTAAAGAGAATTCATTCAAGCCATTCTTAAGTTCTTCTAAGTTTTGGGTCAACTTCAAACGACCATAACCTTCAGTACAAGATGAGTTAGGTGGGCTATAAGTTATCAAATGAAAGGTCTTTGAATTATCTTTCCAACGCCACTAAGTTTTCTAAGTTTCGAGTTCGGATGAGTGAGATGTGCCCTTTTTAAGTCAGGTTGTTCAATTAAGGAAAGTTATCCAAAAATAATAAGGGGTATTTTGGTCTTTTCCTTACCCAATCAGGTTTAATTCATTTTATTAAGGATTTAGGGGTCTAATCTAATTAGGTTCAGTTTTATAATCCTTATATACGCCTAGGGTTTTAGCTGAGAGTTCAAGAAGAGAAAAGAAGAGAAAAAAGGAGAAAATAGGAAAGGATCAAGGCGTTCGTTGAGGTTCTTGAGTTTTGCTGTGGATTTTTGCCATTAGTTTGATCCTTAAGAGGTATGTAAGCTTCCATAGTTTTGAGTTCATTTAACCACACACTAATCATGTTAATTTCAGCGTTAAATTCGTTCTAGAAAGTTGAAGGTTTGATGTTCTTGAATTGTGTTCTTGAATTGTGTTCTTGGAATTGGCTTTTGTTCTTGAGTTTAACTGAGATTGATGAGTTCTTGAGGAAATCGTGTCGATTTTAGAGTTGTGTTTGATTAGATTCTTGTGTACATGTATTGGATATTTGAATCTAAAGAGAAATTAAGAAAAAGAATTGAATTTAGGCGAACTGGGGTTAGAAAACGAAGAAGGAAAAAGTCAGGAAGAAACTAGGTACCAGATCTGCGACTTGTTCCTCAAAAACATAACTTTTCTCTTCGCGTCACAGAGAGGTGATATACCGTGAGTTTACGGTATTTCTAATACATTTCACTTACAAGTTGTGTGTGTCTAGGGCCTTTTTATATTGGTTTTTATGTGTTTTTATCATGTTTTGCAGGAAAGGTGTTCAGGCGCGGAAGTTTAGAGACAGCTGAAGGAAATGCAGAAACAGGGCATTCACGGAGGTGATCTACGGACCGTAGGTCCATTCACGGTCCGTAGGTTATGACCGTAGATCAGCAGGCATGGTATTGAGGACAAATCAGGGAAATCTGACCAAGTGTGGAACCACGATACCCATTGACGGTCCGTAGATTGATCTACGGACCATATTGTTGATCCGTAGAGTGATACTGCGAGGGTTCCAGTACCTGATTTTTGAAGATTCTAAGTATGGAGCTACGGAGGGGATTGACGGATCATAGGTCGATCTACGGTCCGTATTGCTGGTCCGTCGTTTGATTTAGAGAAGCTGATATTTGGAAGCTGAAATATTTTCTAAGTCCCGATTGACAGAAGGGACTTACGGACCGTAGATCTATCGACGGTCCGTAAGTCGATCTCGTGGATTGAAGACGCGTACCTGAACAAAACTTTCCTTAATTTGGTTCCCTTTATATTTAGAATTTGTTTTCTATAAATAGGGCATGTAAACCTCGTTTTTGGGGGTTAGACACTATTATTCGAGTTTTACTTTGTAACTTTGGAGATTAATTTGCAACTCTAGCAATTATTGATTTCCCAAGTTCGTTTTGAAGATTTTGGCTTTGCAATTCAAGTTAAATTTCTGGGTTTATCATTCTCTTTACGTAAGTTCATGATTTCTTCATCTACAATTATGAATTGTGTTCTTGCCAATATGAGTAACTAAATCCACAACTAGGGTTGTGGGAACCATGAGCGATTAACAAAATATGAACAGTAAATAAGCAATTCTTGACTAGTATTTTGCATGCATTGATAATTCTTTCGGTTAGAAGTCTTTTTAACGGTGGCCAACGTTAGAACTCGCCTTGTTGCTACTTGCCGGACCAAGGAGGTAATCAACAAGAAAAGAGTTATCAACATAGATTTAGTGTGATACTATCTAATAGGCTAGTGTCGATTGGTGCGAAGTAATAACTAAGCCAAACATCGATTATAATGTCTAATATGAGGTAAATGTAAGGGTTAGTAAATTATACACACGTAGCCGGACCAAGGTGCGGGGTGAAATTCTCTAGATGCCGGACCAAGGATTTAGAGATACCTAACTTATCACTTTGCATGTAATACACTAGAAAAGGATTGCTATTACTAGGATTACTGCGTTATGAGATTGTGGGGACCACGTATACCCTAGTTATTTCTCTTATCTTGATAACAACCAAAGTTGAGTTTGATTATTGATTACTTATTAAGTTGTTACTATTTGTTTCACACAAGCACAACCCTCCTTTTATTACATGTTTCTGGAAATAATTTGACTAATTGAATATAATTGTTAGTTAAAGTAAGTCTAAACCATTTTCCTCGTGGGATCGATCCCAACCTACAAGTTGGGTTCTTTACTTGATAACGATCGCTTATACTTCTGTAAGGAAGTGTAATTTGAGCGTATCAAATTTTGGCGCCGCTGCCGGGGAATCTGGCTTTTAGATTTATTTTTAACTACATTATTGAACGTTAGTCAAATATTTCCTAATTTTATTTTTTTTCTTTGTTTTTGTCTCTCTCATGTTCCGACTCTAGTGTATGCCAAGTACACGGAGCCAAGGCGAACCACTTACTCCGTACGATCTAAAGTTGAACAGAACTTTGTGAAGAATGAACAATCAAGGACTTCCAGTTAATCCTATTGGAGGAAATCTAGATGAAGCAGTTGAGTTACAACAGCTAAGAGTAGTTGGTGGGGAAAATCGGGGTCTAGCTGAAAATTAATTGGGAGATGCAGTGAGAGTGCATGGTCCACCAGGCCCACAACAACATGACAACTATCGGGGCAACATCGATATAGCAGACTCTGATGGACCCATAGTCCTACCCCCTCTACCTCCAGGGCACACATTTGTGGTGACTAGTAGTTTGATGCAAATGCTTACAGCAAGAGGCTTATTTTCAGGATCGCTATCGGAGGATCCACATGCTCACTTGGCCAAGCTAAGGGTGGTTTGCAAAAGTTATGTAGGTAGACCAGACTTCGATATGAATGTCATTGGATTACGAGTGTTCCCTCTGTCACTGACAGGCGATGCTGCAGTATGGTTCACCGAACTTCTGTATAACTCAATATTCACATGGGACCAACTGGCAGAAGTGTTTAAAGCAAAGTACTATCCAGTGTCTAAGAAGCTCAATCACAAAGATAGGGTCAACAATTTTGTGGCATTACCTGGAGAGTCTGTGAGTAGCTCGTGGGACAGATTCACTGCTTTCGTAAGAAGTGTCCCAAACCACCGTATTGATAATGAGTCACTGAAGGAATATTTCTATCGAGGACAGGAT